>NC_135866.1:27823803-28123803 GCF_031162955.1 Sander vitreus
TCAGAACAGTGTGAAATGGTGTGAAACGGGGTGAAACGGGGTGAAACAGGCTTTGTTGGGTGTATCAGAGGTGACACCGAATTAGCAGCGGCGTGTATGTAAACTTGTGGTCTTAAAAATGTTTTTTTTTAACATTCTGGGATAAGAGAAACAAAAGGCTCGGGGTTGTTTTGCATTTCTTTAAACCAATCACAGTCTTCTTGAGCGACGCTAAGCTCCCGACGCAGCGACGGTCGCTCTGTGAAATAGTCTCGAGAAGGAACTTGTTCTGGTGGAACATTTGCACCCCGCAAAAGAAAACGCCACATACAATATTAAATGAAGTTAACTGTTCACACAATACAGTAACGTGACTTACTTGTGTATCGCCGTGTGTACTTCGTCCACAGCAATCCCACCAATCTGTCCCAAAACGAACCAAGCAGGCCTGTGTTATTGTTTCCCGAAGCATACCATACCTCTGTCTGGTAGCACATTAGGACATTACAGATGTCTTGTTTTGTTTTGTTTTGTTAGAATAAATTCTGAACAATATCATATTTTAAAAATGGGCCAGTGTTGCTTTGATATACATTTTTTAAATCCACATGACCACATAATTGAACCAAAGTATGAATAAATAACCTTCATAGATAAAACAGAATTACATTACAAAGATTCCCACTTTGTATTCTGGGCTGAAGTCAGAAGAAGTGTGGTAAAGCTGCAGAATGATTCATTTTGGACTGTTGGGGGTTTTTGTTTTTTTTGGATGGAGGACAGTTAGGTTTTCTTTTCACAGGAATAGACATATTTAAAACCTTTAACCCTGCTCTACTCTGTGTACCATCCCTGCACTATTTTCGGTTTCACCATCTGTCAGCAGCTGATGGACGGGAGACTGAGCGGTAGAGTACATCAGTCACTTCAGTCCAAGTGTCACTGTGTGTGTGTGTGTGTGTGTGTGTGTGTGTGTGTGTGTGTGTGTGTGTGTGTGTGTGTGTGTGTGTGTGTTCTTGTTTAACTATATTTGTGGGGTCCAAAAACCAGGAATACAGTATACTTGTGGGGTCCCAACAGCTTTGTGGGGCCAAAATGCTGGACCCCACAAGTTTAAAGGGCTGTTTGAGGGTTAAGACTTGGTTTTAGGATTAGGGTTAGAATGAGGTTCTGGTTAGGGTGAGGGTAAGGGTAAAGGTTAGGCATTTAGCTGTGATGGTTAAGGTTAGGGTAAGGGGCTAGGGAATGCATTATGTCAATGACGGGTCCCCACAAAGATAGTGAAACGCACTGTGTGTGTATGTGTGTGTGTGTGTGTGTGTGTGTGTGTGTGTGTGTGTGTGTGTGTGTGTGTGTGTGTGTGTGTGTGTGTGTGTGTGTGTGTGTGTGTGTGTGTGTGTGTGTGGTTACCCAGTGGCAGCATTAGTGAGGGCAGCTGTAACTTTACCATGCTACAAGTACACTGTGTGCCTCCATTAGTGGTTCGTGTTTTTTCTCACTGTTAATCTTTGATGGGGCTGTCGTGTACGGATATAAAAAATGACTGTCAAACTCACTAAACCCGCCCCCGCACGAAGAGAGCACCATACACACACATACAGACACTGTATATTCAGAAATGCATACACAGATTGACTCAAAAATGCATGACCATTCATTCTTTAAAGGTCCAGTGTGTAACGTGTTTAGTTGTTCATGATCAAAATCTGTGTTGCCCGTTCACAAACTTGACCTTTTTCATGAATATTGACCACCACCATCAATTCCAAGTATTCCTTTTGGCTTGACATTTTACATTTGCATTCGCGTGAACTGGGGTAGACTCTCCATATTCATGCTCCATCTTGAAATACTTTAGCCGGTAAGAGACATACAGGACATACTGCTCCGCCTTTTGCGTTTTCGCTGTCACATGATGAACTCACAGGTGCCGCTAATGCTGCTAATGGGTATCGTAGCTTCCCGGCCCCCGGCAGGTTTGAAGAAGGAAACATGGAGGACCACACGTATTCAAAATCCAAATTTCAGGAACAGGAGTCTTCTTCTCCTTCGCCCAGAAAAAGAAAAATGATATTAAAAAGAGCAAGAGACCGGCCCTTTTTGAAGCGTGACGGCTACCGTAGCTGTAATACATACTTTGAACTAGAGTTTAGATTCTCTGCCTCTCCAGCTTCTCCCGTAGCTCTGGGTGGATGTCCTGCACTGACCTGAGTGTGAGGTAAACTGGGCTACATCGTGTGTCCCCCCCCCCCCTCTGCAGCACTGTTCACGGCCAGTGCGTCAGCAAGCAGACCGTGCCGAAGGACAGTATTAATTAGGTGATCGAGACAAGAAAGCCCCCTATATGTTTGTCATGTTTGTCATATATGTATGTAGGGCTTTGATTATGTTGCTGCCTTGATCTGTTACCCTCACTATTCGGCTCAGGGAGCAGATAGGGTCGAGTTTTTTTTTTTACGTTTCTTCATTCGGATCCATTTGCAATCCGTTCCATTCTGAATAAACAAACAGCGCAGTTTACATGCTTCGTCCTTGTTGCATTACCTGTATTTATTAAGATAATTCTTAACAGATTTCTGTAGTTCAAACAACTCAGAATTGTAGTTGGGAACGGCCCACGTATTAAAGAATTGTCGGGTTTAAATCGGGCTCGAGCTCGTAATTACAGTTGATGTGTCGTGCCGGGCTGGGCCGGGCCGGGCTCGGACGCAACGTGCACGGGCTCGGGTAGGGTCGGGCTTGATTTTTTGGGCCCGATCTAAGCTCTACTTTGAATTGCGTGGCGCAAGAGAGTTGATTGCGATATATATGATCTCAACGCTAGATGGGAGAAATTCCTACACATTGGACCTTTAAGGAACGGATTGAACGCGGCACTGAGCTGCTTGACTGGGATGTTCTGCTGTGTGTGAGCCACAGGGCTGGGCTTCTTTCTCCGCCACGGGCAGAAAAACACCACACCAAACTGAGGAAGGCTGCTACTGAGAAAACACAGACAACGAGAGAAAGAAATCCCGAAATTTCAATTTCTCCGGAGCATTGCTTCTGATGACAGTAATGACATGTCATAAATGGTGATGCTTTGTTTAAAGTGTGCGTGCGTGCGTGCGTGCGTGCGTGTAACGACCCTGATGTTGTGAATGAATTGCAGCCAGTGACTTATAATCTCTGAAAAGAACTCAAAAGAAACAATTCAAACAAGGAAAGTGATTTGTAATTTCTATCTCTTCCCTAAAACTCAGATCTCTCGTCTGCAGGATGCAGCATTGAGCGTTTAATGACACCACGGTGCCTTTTTTTTTTAATCAAGTAATTACATCTCTTCGTGTGACTCCGTTCACCCAGAGAAGACACACCTTTACGCTCTGTTCCAGCCATCCCATTGATTGAAAACCACTGAATGCATGTGGCTGCCAAATGCAGTGTTGCCGTTCCTAAAAATAGGTTGTTTTTTTCCCTGGCCAAAAAAAAGGCACCACTCTAACTTGATCAATACATCACTTTAAGTAAAATGTTAGCCATGGAACATCAAAGACCAGACCTTTAAAGAAAAGACAACTTGATGTGATTATTTCTGTGCCCTCTTTGTTCCAATTAAAGATGAATACATACAGCACATACAAACCAAATGCCAATGATGCAAAGCAGATCACTTCTCTTTGTCCTCTGTGCTCATGCCTAAGCCCCCAATCAGATTCTGATACAGCAAAACAAGATCTGAGGTTTATAACAGGATGAGATGATCTATTTATGCCTAAAAGCCAGAACAACATGTGAACACTTTATTTAGCACTATACACTCTCAATGTTTCACACACTGCTGCTAAATTGGATTTGGGATGTACTGTGAATCCCTTTTACGGTATTTTCACTCTTAGTGCCGAAGCTGAGTAAAAGCCTGAAACGTCAAATGGGCCGAAAGCACCTTCACGAGAATAGAACCTGGCAATTTGGGACTTAAGTCACTTCATCAAACACACGTTTGACAAATACATGACATTCATACATGAAACACAAACACAACACTGCCAAAAAAAGAACATTTGTTTTTGTTGTTTGATTCATTTTTTCTTTTGGTTTTTTTCTTTCCGTAAATTTCTTTTATCTTTTTTGTCTTGTCGATTTTATTTCCTTGAAAATGAGTTTGTTATTTTAAAAATGTGACAAGGGGGGGCTTATATAAGCTGAAGCTTAAAAAGATTCATTCATTCAATGTCTCTGTGGCCGGTTAGCTCAGTTGGTAGAGCAGGCGCACATATATAGAGGTTTATTCCTCGATGCAGAAGGTCCAGGGTTCGAGTCTGACCTGTGGCAGTTTCCTGCATGTCTTCCCCCTCTCTCTCCCCTGTCATGTCCAGCTGGCCATGAAAATAATCTAAAATAAAAAAATACAAGCTCTCTTAATCGGGTAATGTATTGACATTGCCAGGTAGGTAATCAAACAGAGGACCACTATAGTAGAGAGAGAGACTTCTGTAGAGTGGAGAGAAAATGCATGTCTGGTGTGAACAGCCAGGGCGCCAGATCGGGCACAAACCTACACTTTATTTGTTCAGGTGGAAAATTTCACCTTCCTCTTTCTTTGTGTTGTCGTTCTAAACTCCGGTGGATTTGTGAGGACTATGGTTAACTGCTCCTCAGATCTCTGCAGGGTAAATCCAACAACCTTTGAACGTACACGTTCCACCAAAACAAGTTCCTTCCTGAGGCTGTTTTGCAGCGGCACCGCCATTGAATCCGCCCAAGACGATTCTGATTGGTTTAAAGAAATGCCAATAAACCAGAGCACGTTTTTCTCCCATCCCGGAATGATGTGTGGACTAGCCAGACCTTCCTGTGCAGCGCTGTGGAGGAAGGTCTGGTAATGCGAGACTACGTCCAGTGTGTCCCTGGCGTAAGAGGACCGGCCTGATTCTTGCTAGAACCCAGACATAATGTACAAGCCAGTATTTGATTCACCCCCTACATTATGACCACGTCAGGCTAATAAATAAAGGTACTAGGACATCACTCCAAATTGATAGAATGGATTGCCACACAATGGATGCCCTTCCTCAGTGTGTGGACAGGCAGTTACAAACAATACTCCCCACACAGGTGGGTTCATTATTTACTTATTTAATACTGCACAGGTGGAGTAGATCATGCACAATTAGCACATCAATCCCAACGGAGGAAGCCACAACCAATCCAGATCAGGGTTAGTGAACACAATCCAAAACATAAGTAAGCAGTGAAAAATAATGTTGGTATCTGAAACTGAACAAAACTAAAATCTTGGAGAAAAACTCAAACCAAATGACCAGGCCAAAGAAACCAAACTAAACTTAACCCTCTGAGGTCTAAGGGCATTTTACATTTCTTTCTTCCTGAATTCGCCACTTAAAGGGGAACTACGCAGTTTTTTTTTAGCTTAATTTACCTTAACTGAACAGCTTCGGAGTCATTGGAATGGTTACATGACTTTTTTTCGAGTTGAATGGTGGCTGTCTCGCGCCCCCCTAGCGCCTGTGAGCGGAAAAACCACCCTTGCAAATTTCGGCCGGCGAGCCTCGGCCTCAGCGTCAGGAAGTATGGCGTGATATCAGGTCTCGCGATGTAACGAATAGCTTCACGGCACTGCACACATACGCCCATTCAGGAACCGGCTAGCTATAAGAGCAAGGTAGCGATGGAGTTTTTCACACTATCGTCCTGGCTGAGCCGGCAAAAAAGAAGCAGAAAGCTAGGAAAGCATTGTCGGAGGAACAGAGAAAGAGGAAACGGCAGACTGACCGAGAGAGGAGTCAGACACGAGTAAACATAGGAGCTGCCAAATATCTATTCTGAAGCTGTAGGGGGGGCTCTATAGAGAAACCTGCCAGCAAAAAGGAAGAAAACAGCGAAGAAATGGCCAAAACTGCATAGCGCCTCTTTAAGGGTATTTGCATATGTGCATGTGTTTCATATCAAAATGTTCAGAACAAACTCCGCTTTCTGTATAGTGAGGCCCAAATGTGTTCAAGAGCTACAGTGGGGCAAAAAAAGTATTTAGTCAGCCATCAATTGTGCAAGTTCTCTCACTTAAAAAGATGAGAGAGGCCTGTAATTTTCATCATAGGTACACTTCAACTATGAGAGACAAAATGAGAAAAGAAATCCAGAAAAATCACATTGTAGGATTTTTAATGAATTTATTTGCAAATTATGGTGGAAAATAAGTATTTAGTCAATAACAAAAGTTAATCTCAATACTTTGTTATATACCCTTTGTTGGCAATAACAGAGGTCAAACGTTTTCTGTGAGTCTTCACAAGGTCTTCACACACTGTGGCTGGTATTTTGGCCCATTCCTCCATGCAGATCTCCTCTAGAGCAGTGATGTTTTGGGGCTGTCGCTGGGCAACACGGACTTTCAACTCCCTCCAAATATTTTCTATGGGGTTGAGATCTGGAGACTGGCTAGGCCACTCCAGGACCTTGAAATGCTTCTTACGAAGCCACTCCTTCGTTGCCCAGGCAGTGTGTTTGGGATCATTGTCATGCTGAAAGACCCAGCCAGGTTTCATCTTCAATGCCCTTGCTGATGGAAGGAGGTTTTCACTCAAAATCTCACAATACATGGCCCCATTCATTCTTTCCTTTACACGGATCAGTCGTCCTGGTCCCTTTGCAGAAAAACAGCCCCAAAGCATGATGTTTCCACCCCCATGCTTCACAGTAGGTATGGTGTTCTTTGGATGCAACTCAGCATTCCTTCCCCTCCAAACACGACAAGTTGAGTTTTTACCAAAAAGTTCTATTTTGGTTTCATCTGACCATATGACATTCTCCCAATCCTCTTCTGGATCATCCAAATGCTCTCTAGCAAACTCCAGACGGGCCTGGACATGTACTGGCTTAAGCAGGGGGACACATCTGGCACTGCAGGATTTGAGTCCCTGGCGGCGTAGTGTGTTACTGATGGTAGCCTTTGTTACTTTGGTCCCAGCTCTCTGCAGGTCATTCACTAGGTCCCCTGTGTGGTTCTGGGATTTTTGCTCACCGTTCTTGTGATCATTTTGACCCCATGGGGTGAGATCTCGCGTGGAACCCCGGATCGAGGGACATTATTAGTGGTCTTGTATGTCTTCCATTTTCTTATAATTGCTCCCACAGTTGATTTCTTCACACCAAGCTGCTTACCTATTGCAGATTCAGTCTTCCCAGCCTGGTGCAGGTCTACAATTTTGTTTCTGGTGTCCTTTGACAGCTCTTTGGTCTTGGCCATAGCGGAGTTTGGAGTGTGACTGTTTGAGGTTGTGGACAGGTGTCTTTTATACTGATAACAAGTTCAAACAGGTGCCATTAATACAGGTAACGAGTGGAGGACAGAGGAGCCTCTTAAAGAAGAAGTTACAGGTCTGTGAGAGCCAGAAATCTTGCTTGTTTGTAGGTGACCAAATACTTATTTTCCATAGGAATTTGCAAATAAATTCATTAAAAATTCTACAATGTGATTTTCTGGATTTCTTTTTTCTCATTTTGTCTCTCATAGTTGAAGTGTACCTATGATGAAAATTACAGGCCTCTCTCATCTTTTTAAGTGGGAGAACTTGCACAATTGGTGGCTGACTAAATACTTTTTTGCCCCACTGTATGTGTAAAGGGACAATTTGGCCCTAAAGCTAAAAAAAAGTTGATGTTCGCTTTTTGAAATTTCTCAAATCTCTCGTGTAAACAAACATACACTCAGTTGTTTTGGAACTTGAAATAAGTTAACAAAAGTCTTGGGTTCAAAAAGGTAGCTTAATATATTAATAAAACAGTAAATGTCTAAAATGAAATTTTGTAATTTCGCTTTGTGAGTAGGAGTGTTGTCAAACATCGCTCGGACTCTCCGGTGCGTCTTTGGTCCTCAGATGGAAACTCAAACCTCAAAGGGCAAATCATTTCAGTTTTGTTTTTTACAGAAACAGAACAGATTTAACATTGGCACTCCAGGAGATGGCTCTATGCCTACAGTTACGTCCTATCAGACACTAAAGCAGTGCAGAGATTAAACATCCTTGCTATTTCTACAGTTCTCCAACTATCCATTTTGTCTGTATCTTAGAGTGGGGACCGGGACGCATTTTTCTGTCCGAGCCCAGCCCGCGTCCAACAGGCATTAAGATATTCATGTCCAAGCCCGACCCGAGCCCGACACAGTTAAAATCTCATTTCTTTCTCATACTAATGACACATGTACGTTTGTTTGTGTGGAAAGCTTTTATTAAGCAACTGTAGGAAATGTCAACAGATGAGCGAGAACAGAACAAGAACAAGCGCACGTTAACACAGGCGCGTGCCTACATAATAAGCTTTTTTACATTTTAAAATGTTCAATGCCTTATCGCGCTGATGTGACCGAGTCTGACCCGAACCCATTTCTGAATATCTGTCCGAATGGGTTCGGTTCGGGTATCCATCCTCTACTGTATATGCCAAACTAACTAAATCTATAAAGACTGAACCTTTCTGAAACATGTTCACACAAAGGCCGCTCTGAAATCTCAAACATAAACTAAATTAGTTGAAATGAAGACTTAGATCCAGCCACAGAATGAAGGAAATAAAAAAAAACTATTGAAATGAAAACACTATTATATTTATTTATGAAATCTTCCTTTACAATTTTAGTTTTGAAATAAAACATGTAGATGGTGATGTTTCTGGACTGATCATTTCAAAGATCAAAGAACTATACATATTTCATTAGAAATGAAAACTTCTTGCAACTTGTGCTCACTCATTCTCAGTAAAAAATAATAAATGATGAATATCGTTTTGGCTTTTAAAAGCATGATTCATAACAAAAACGAAAAAATAAATGGATTCATGCATACTCATTTCCATTAGGTTTGACAAAGATATAAAAACATTTTGGAGATTTACTTTGACGATAAATTCTGGTGTGTAAGAGAAAATATAAGTACCCGAGCATGACGTTGAAACAGAAAAACAGTCCACGTCTAGACTTGAGAGACAACTAATGGTATCTGCTTTTAGATTCCCCAGCGGAGGACACACTGTTCTCTGCTGTACGTGTGTGTGTGTGTGTGTGTGTGTGTGTGTGTGTGTGTGTGTGTGTGTGTGTGTGTGTGTGTGTGTGTGGAAGAGAGAGAGAGAGCCCCTCTGAGGCTTGTGGCTTCCCCTCACCTTTCTGAATTCTTTATACCTCCTTACACTCCCTGTGCTTCTGTTAAATTATAGATACCAGCTGCTGCTCTGGCTGTTCTGATTCCCTCCACAGCGGTGCATCCACACAACCATTATCTAGTCCCTCCCACGGAGCCCGCCAGTCCTGACAGAAGAGGATGTGTCTCGACTTAAAGCAGCACGTTTTGTGCAACATTAAACTGGGTGAGCACAAAATGAGACATGTTGTTGGAGAGTTTGTTGCCTGATTATGCACCAAGTCTGTATCATCCGTCTGATGTTAGTGTTAGGGTTAGGCTAGTCTATATCGACGACGTTTTATTTCAGGGATTGCTCCAGTGCCACCGGAAATCAACTCAACTGACAGGTTTCATGTCCCATGTCGGGTTTTTTTCACTTGATGTCTTAACAAAAAACTGTGGACAACACTGATTCAACCTTCTTCTTTACTAGTAGGGCTGTCTGCTTAGAGGAGGAGTAGCACGGCAGCAGAAAGAGAATAAATGTGCAGAGGTTCTTTCTTGTTTTCATGCAATACTAGAGGAAATTGTGACCTTGAAATCCATATATTTAATCACAACACAGAGGGAAATAACCAATTCTGAAAGGTGGCGTAAAACTAAACCATTAAATGCAATGAATTCCATTTGAGTTCTCCATTAAAGTAATCGATTATTTAATTGAACATGGAAGCCATTCCATCAGACAGGTTACTGCCCCGACAACATAAATGAATTTAATCTCCATCTAATGTTTTTCATTTCCTCTGTCATTTCCTCTTCTGATTAACAACTAACACTTTCTTTTATCTGGCCTTATTCCTCCTCCAAGGCCCCATTCATGGAAACCTTTGCTCAGCGTTGTGCAGTAGTAGGAGGAAGACTCAGCAAAAACATAGCTTTTCCTTTGTTTTTATGGAAAAGAGTTGTATGAATGCAGATGTATGAGTAGGTTGAGGTTAAATCCTCAAGCTAAACTCAGTGGACTGAATCTCCAGTGTTACAGATGGAATTAGTCACTTTTTGCATTGAAGCTCTTTGTACAGGTGACTCTTAAAGGACAGTTCTGGCGCAAAATAAACCTAGGGGTTAATAATACCCCTAATAATAATAATAGTCCAATATTTATTAAAAATAATAATATGTGAACCGATGTGGGCCATGTTTTCATGCTAATCGAATGTGTCTCTAGCTTTAAACAACCTACTGCAAAACCGGTGGTTAGCTGCTAACGCTAGCTTTCGGGGCACTTGGTAAATCACTATTTTATACCACTAACAAGGCTCAAAATAGTACCACACTTCCACGGTAGCATAATGAGGGTCCCTACATGCAAACCGAAGCATTAAGAACTTTGTAAGTGTACAGACTGTGTACAGTTTATTAAAAAGATAGTTTATAAAGACAGTAGCGTTCGTGTTTACATTCGGACGCCATCTTAGAAAACAGTCATGACCAGTCGAATCACGAACGCTGTGTTTGAGCTATGTTACTGGTTACTGGTAGCCTAGGCGTAAGTTACAACCCCCCAATAATCAAAACTGGCCAGTGCAACCCACCCCAAAAACCTATTAAAATTTCCTTTACATAAATAAAGACATTTGCACCATAACTTGATGCAGAAAAGGCACAAATTGTTGCAGAAAAATCACCACAATGCAGGAAATTAAGTGTATGATGTTCCATTTTGTTCAAAAGTGGAGATCTCAAACCCCTCAATGTTGAACCCAAAGTTACGCCCTTGTTTCTAGGCCTACTTGTACCGAACTGAACCAAACAGTCCGAACCAGCAACAGACTGAAGTTGCAATCTGAGACTGAACTCAAGACGGTGTAAGGAATTTACACCCTGTATAAACATGTAATCTGTATCTGGACATCCTCCCTGGATAAGGAAATAAAACGTGTTAATGCCAGGTGTAAATGGGAATACAATCGGATTTTAGCAGGTGCAAATGCGATCCGTACAGCATGACCAAATTCTTAAGAAAAAACAACCACTCAGCAAGTTGAAAAATAAACTAACTGCCTCTTCTTCGAGCTCACTCAGCAGACAGACACTGTAGAGACTAGCTGATGAGCATAGTGATGCATTTAGCAGGTAAAGAGACAGATATTTCCCTCAAGGGAGATGGTGGAGACCAAACACAGAGCTAAAAAGGAGAGTGAATATTGAACGTAACACCCCTCAGATGAACACAAAAACTACTCTAAATAAATGCTAATGTTGCTCGGCAGGATGCGTAAATATATCAGTCAAACAATCAATTTTTATTTAAAGTGTAAAATCAACATTCTACATGGTCTCAGTGCACACATAACTATTTGTGAGCACGTTCGCTTATCAACTTAAAAATGTGACGATTTCTTGTGTTCACAACTGCTGCTGCCCCCACGTGGCCAAAATATCAGTTATTGAAGGTTTAACCATTTAACTAATTTTAATAATGTATACAGTTTAGTCAATTTAAGTGTATTAACTATGGTACAATATTTTACATTCCATGAATTAAAATAGCTTGTTAGGTCATGTAAGGACAACAGGGTATAAGAAAACATGGAAGGTTGAGGATTTGTTGTGGCCATGATTGCTGAGGTCCAGCGTCTGTCTGCATTGAATTAATTCCTTACAACAGGCAAATAAGAAATGTTTTTGTCCCAAGTGCTTGTTTTGTGATTGCAGGCACTGAATGGGTTTTGCTCCAGCCCCTTGGTCCCCTAAGATCTGTGACAGCCTGTTGTCTGGCTGGGGCTGCTGCTCTCTGATCCACTGGCTAAACACGTTCACACATCCAATGTGCTGTGTTTACAGCTGCTCCGGTGTAGCCACATAGAAAATTGCCTCTGATCAGCCAGGCCTGAAAAGGTTCAGAAGTTGAGATGTGTCCAACAAAAACGCAGGTCTCCTTGAGGCTGTCTGTCACTATACAAGCCAAGCTTTTATTGATTTGTGGCATTATCTTTCACGCTTCACTTGACATTTGTGAGGCATGGTCAAGTGTAAAACACAAAAGCTAAACCTGACAGATACACATTAAAGAAACACACAAGTACACTGACACTTAAAGAGACAGTATACCCTTATCCTCTCTTGTCATGCTTTTAAAAGAAGTCACACTGGATAAGCCATTTTCACACACACACACACACACACACACACACACACACACACACACACACACACACACACACAACCTTGGGTTAGTGACTGCATAATTCAAAGTCTTGACATCCTTATTGGCATGACAGAGCACATATGTCCACAAATACTCACAGACATGCACACGCATATACATATACAAATACACATTAAAGATATGCACACTGAACCACCCACACACACTTTTCAGAAGTTGTTGTGCCAGCCCAGTGTGGGCTGTAAATCCTAAAGCTGTTTCTGCATCCTCAGGCTCCTCGGTCCAATCCCTAGCCTTTCCCTCTGACTGCTGCATCCATCCAAAACACTGATAACACAAACCACCAACTTCAAAAACAAAACATATGGGAGATTTTTGCACACAAAACATCCCATGTCAAAAAATGTTCATTGGTTTTCTTTATGTGTGGATATTTATTAAGTTTTTGCATGAGTACGATTTTTTCTCTTCTTCTTTTTTTTTTTTATACACAAGAGTTGATAAAGCACTGTGCTTCATATTCATTCGGTTGCCCGGGACATTCAGTCCTCCACTATAGGCCATTGAGCAGGAGAAGCCTGGGATTTTGTGCATAGCTCAAGGCCATCTCAACAATAGTTGGTATTGTTGTTGGGACCTTTTAAAAGAGGTTAGGTAAAATTATTTATTTGGTTTTCAGAAAAGAGAAGTCGCTTTATTTGGCTTGACACCTTGTATATAATGATTCCTCTTTGCAGCAGTATTTATTGTGTTTGCTGTAGTGTTTCATCTCTTTCACAGCAGGTGAATTCTGCACACAATGTGCAACCTTTACTTTTTTCTGTGAGGTTTGCTGTGTTCCACATCTGATTCTCCAAACTCACGACTGAACAAACTGACATGCAGCAAAGGGCTGTAGGTCGGATTTGAACCTGGGCTGCTGCAAAGGCCTCAGCCTACATGGGGCGCACACTCTTACTGGGTGAGCTAGAGGTCACCCCAAAAGAGGGCCATCTTGACTACAAAGCGGAAGGGAGCCCTCGACCGGCAGCTGATTGGAAGAACGCGTCACGTGGGTCTGGCTGCTTGAGAATTTCAAACAGACCATAATGGCGGCTCGTTCAGAATACGATCTCGTATTTTACGAAAATAGTTCACCAAAACGTGTTTCTGAAAACATTTTAAGAAGAAAAAAAGAAATAGGCCATACAGTTGCTGTATCTGTCTGTGTTTTTGATCTACAAACGTCAGTTTGAAAAGATTTTCGTCAGATTTTGAGAGGTGGCGAGCCGAGCCGACCACTCCTCATTTGCATACAGGAAAGCCCGTATTTTTGGCGTCCGGGAAAATCACGTTCACATGTGGTGAGTTCGTCACGTTCGTCACGCTCATTCCGCTCATCATTTCCGGTAAGTGTTTTACCATAAGTGTTCCTTTTGGGACAATACTATCCATTGAAAGTGGGCACTACGGCAGTAAGTGGTCAGTGCACATTAGCAGTGTACTGACGGAAGTATGCGGAATGAGACACAGCCCTGGTGTAGCCCACTACGTGTAAGTGTACTTACGGAAGTATCCGAATTGAGACGCACCTCAAGTCATGACCGAGTCCAGAAAATTGAGTCCTGTTCAAGACCACAATAGGCGAATAGTCCTTGAATATTTAAAGATGACAGGGGTAACGTTAGCCTAACCATGGGTGTGGGTGTGTCATTATTGACTATCAGACACTGATGTTTGTGACCAAAATAATACTTTTTCTAGCTTGATATCACCATTCAACGTCAACCACATAAAACACAACTAATATTTGTACAAAAAAGACAATTCAGCATACAGTACATTTTGCAGAGCTGACGGAGAGGCGACAGGAGAAGGCTGCACCTTCTGGAACCTTTAAGTCCGTATGACAAAACCAGCCTAATGACCAATCAAAACCACCCCAACACCAGAACTCAAAATATTCCCCTGCCAAAACATATTACGCTAACCCATACACTGCTTGTGAAGTCCAACAGCAGTACTATAATTGCCAAAGGTATTGTAATATCTACAAAGTAACACCATGCATGTTTAGTGTGCAAGCATTTAAAGCAGTTTTCCTTAAAGTTATTTCACCTAGGTCCTAAATTTGCCTTGTAAAAATAATAAATAAATAAAGCTCTGTGAACATTTAGGCCAATTCACCGATGCACAAACTAACCTGTTTTGTTGTAAACGGCTAGGCTGTGGAGCACGTTTTGTGTGTGTGTGTGTGTGTGTGTGTGTGTGTGTGTGTGTGTGTGTGTGTGTGTGTGTGTGTGTGTGTGTGTGTGTGTGGGTCTGGTCTACCCAACAAGGGAACAACTGAGTCAACCTGCGTCAACACTTCAAAAGTAGCCCAATTCCGCGGAAAAACCACGGACCTGGCAACCCTGCTTTTAGGTTTTTGGCCAGCTGGAAATCTGTTTGAATGGGAGGGGGGCAGGGGCCACACGTATCCGCCAGAGCAAATAAAAACATGAGCTGGTTTGGTCATGGGATTGGTCTGGTTTCCAGAATAGCGAACTTGCATACTAGTGAAATGAATGACTAGATAACATCAACACTGTGTATGTGCATTATTTACTGACATTTTGTGCCACGTCCAAGCCATCAAACCTGATAAACATTTCTCAGCACAGCATACCTTTTAAAGTCTTTGCCTTCACTCTACCATGCAGATGAATGTAACAGTGATGTTTTAATTAAAATCATTTTTGCTACAACAATTTTAAGCTCTGTAGCCTACTGTAGCACACGTGATGCCTAAAGGTTTGTCTTATTGAACATGTAATCAGACAATCAAAATGCGTCATGTTTGAGATGTGTGACACTAACTGGACCAACTCCTATCTGTATTTGAAACACAATATCCTGGTAGGTCTCTTTAACCAGATGTGACAGCACAAACATTGCACCGGCATACAAAAAGTGATTCAGCCGAAGGACTCCATTGAAATTAGTCCCTTTGAACACCTGATGCCTGATGTTGTTTTGCAAGGGGAAAAAAAAAAAGAATTTTAAAATCTATAGTATGTTGCTCTATTCACTTCCCATCTAATGCAATCAGCAAAGCCAAGCATATCCCTGCTTTCATCCTTTTGATCAGAAGGAAACAATTTACACTTTTTTCATTTCAGAGGCAGTGTGAAATGAAAGCAGAATAAAAAGGAGAGTGTGTAGAAAGGGCGAAAAGACGGAGAGAGATGGGAAACGGTGGGGTGTCAGCGAATGGATGAAAAGCACTGAGCAATTTTCATTAAAGTGGTCCATCATAAATGTTCCCAGCATGCACCACACAAACACTCACATTCACCGAAATTACATGCTTCGAAGGGCCACTCCGTGACTCCTAGAAGCTGATAACTTAGTCGTTTTTCCTGCAGAGTACAATTGAATTTAGTCCACAAATTAAATAAAAGCCTCAAACCTAGAAAGTACATGTAGGTATCACCAAAGTATATCTCTGGCATAGAGAGGCGAAGTCCCTCTCCTTACGGTGGACCTCATGGGACCTTATTTCAGATTTTAAAAAGTAGTAGTAGTGAATGGGGAGAGACCCCCCCTCTGTCCCTGTATGACGTGTTGCTTTTTAAATCATGTAACGTTGTTGTATTAATGTTGACTGTTCATTTTTATGACCAGATACGCGGTCTAGGCTTATCAATGATTAATATGTGGGAGTCATTCTGTGGTTGAGGGTACTTTTACGTAATATTTCACATACTATTTTAAAAGTAGCCTATATCTTTCGTCTTTTTCCATCAGTTCACTGCAGAGAATCGGTAAAATATAGCTTTGTTGTTTTTAATATTTTTAGAACCTTCCGCTGATTGAATCCCTTAGGCTTATTCACAAGATGTTATTATGCGTTTTTATTTTAATGTTATTATGTTGGTCTTACCAGTGAAAGATTTGTTTGCTGTGTAAGACAGAACACTAAGCGTAATGTATCATCGCAATGCGGTCATTCATATCAGACAATCAGACAGCGAGCAGGCATTCTCTGCAACGCCAAAATCTAAACATATACTGTACATATTTAATACGGGTTTTGTCACCACCATATATAATCATTTTGACAAATAATGTAATACAAAAACGATAAATAATTAAAGTAGGCTATACCTCTTTCTCGAAAATGTAAAGTGTGCAAATATACAAACATATAAATCATAAGATAATACTGATACTGATACAGATTTTAAGGTGGAAGAAGGCAGTTCTGGTGATTTTGAGGACATGCTTTTCGAAGAAGAGGTTGCTGTCAAAAATAACTTCTGATGTTGTGGACGTGTGAGGAGGGAGACCGAGTAGAGTTATAGATGGTGAAGCAAAAGTAGTTTTGAAGAGGAATTTGGGACCGATGATGATCATGTCTGATTTGTCACAGTTAAGTTTGAGAAAGTTGGTTTGCATCCATGATTTCATTCCACTTAGGCCAGTGGTCAAAGTGGAGTGAGTTGCAGTGGTGATGGATTTGGTGGAGATGTACAACATCGGCGATGGCGTTACATTGTCAGGTGTCATTACATTTCAGGAAACTATGACAGAATAATATAGTTGCCACAAGTACAGCTTTCCCTGTAAGTCCTGACAACTCATTTTAATGATGCACCACTCTGCCCCCTTAGCGTTAGCGTTAGGGTTAGGGTTAGGGTTAGCTACTTTTTTGTTTTTTACTTGCTGTCCTTGCCGTCTCCTAGTACCCAGCTGCTCTGATGAACCTCAGTGCCATCCTCCACCTGAATGGGAGACTTCCCAAAGCTGCTGCTTGAACCTCGAACTTAGGCATACATTAAAATAATAATACATAACCATTGTCATTAAGTTATGCAGCTTAACTTTGAGAACTACATTTCACGCTGAGAGTGATCTGTATATACTGTATAGGCCTATATGTATACCTCTATATAAGTTATACTCAACCTATTTTCATTTATATATTTGATTACAATGTTACAAACACAGCTCTGTTACACTTTAGGCTAGTAGATCGTTGATCATCTGTTTCTCCGTGAAGGGGAGAGACAGTGAGATAGAGAAAAAGAGGTGCTCAACAATCAGCTGTTTTTCCGAAGTCAGCTCATTAGATAAAATTGTGGTCACTGCTACGTTTTTTTCTTGCCTTTGTTTTTGGTGTGATTGACTTGTGTCGGGTTCGCTCTGTGGAATGGAAGAGTAGACTGGATGTTTTCTCAAAGATGTTGTGCCCAGGGGGCCTCTGCATTCAGAATCTGTGCCTAATGGTAGTTCAGGGACTTCGCCGCTCTATTGCAGACATCCTTGAATTACTGCATCACCTACAGTACAGCGTGGGGGGGCATGAGGAAATGGGCAGGGGAAGGACCCAAATGCAGTTACACAGATGAGTAGGCAGCAGGAAGAATTCGATGAATTGTTGAAGATGACTTACAGGCTATATAAGTCCAAAATGAAGGCAGTTAACAGCAGACAAGGTAACGCATGGCAATGAGGCAAACTCCAAAAACAATGATGAAGACAAACCGACAAAACACAAAGGAACTGGGATAGTGTAAATAGTCAACACATTCTCATGAACGGGTTCGTATGATATAGTACGAAACGTTCTGTGGGGAGGCAGTAGCTCAGTCCGTAGGGAGTTGGGTTAGTTCAAATCCCTGTACGGACGGAGTGTGGACTGTTAGCTGGAGAGATGCCGGTTCACCTCCTGGGCACTGCCAAGGTGCTCTTGAGCAAGGCACCGAACCCCACCTGTGCGTGTGTTTGTGTATTTCAGACCTGTGTGTAGTGTGTTCTAACAAACAGAGTGTAAATTGTGATTTCCTCATTGGGGATCTATAAAGATACAAAAATTATTATTAGGTATATTAAGGTATAAAAATTATTTAAATTATGAGTTAAGTTTAGCGGTCTTTACAGCTGTTTAGCTGAGAAAATGGTACTGTTACTTGCTGCTTGTAACAGAGTAATTTCCCACTTTGGGATTAATAAAGTCCATCTACTGTATCAGGGGCGATTCTAGGATCTGACCTTTGGGGGTGCTCAGCCCCTAATGAAAAGTTGATAGCAGTTAAGCTGGGGGGGGGTCCAGGGGCATGCCCCCGTAAGAATTTTTTTTTTAAAACCCTTAAATCATGACTTCTGGTGAGTTTTGGGGAAAGAAATAGACAGATTGAGATGTGCAATTATGACAAACTATCAACAGATTCAAGGCATCTGCTGTGAAAAAAGATAGCAACTACAAAGCACGATTATTGCAGCACGTATAGGGGCGTCGGACTGGGGGGGGGGGGACTGAGTTCCTCATGTGAGGAGGGCCCAAAAAGATGCTAGAATGAATAGCTGTGGATGCAGGGAGGGGCCCATAGAAAATGCCTTTCTACAGGGCCCAGAATTTGGAGCTACGCCCTCTGCACATACCTTGAACTGGTAAAATAAACCTTAACATATTCTTAGACAGGATTCTTCATGTTTTTTTCTGCTGTTAATTTTCAACTTTTTCATTTACATCATTGATAGAAACTGATATGGTTATACAGCTAAATGAGGAATAATCTAATCTAATAATGCCTCTGAACCAGATGGGGAAAATACAACATCTCTTTTTCTTAAGAGCCTAGTCCTCCATGAAATGCATATGTGTGTGTGTGCATATGTGTTTTAAGTGTTTTTGCCCATACAATATATGTCCACTTTCTCACCTGGTTCTTCTAGGTCCCTCTCTTTGTCCACTCTCTCTCCATCCTGCTCTCTCTCTCCATCCTGCTCTCTCTCCATCCTGCTCTCTCTCTCCATCCTGCTCTCTCTCCATCCTGCTCTCTCTCTCCATCCTGCTCTCTCCCTCTATCCCCCTCCCTCCGTCGTATCACTGACAATCACATACAAAACATTTTGTAATCAACTAGAAAATAACACAGTTTCAGTGTGAACCCTGAACGAACAGTCTCCATTTTCTGCACCAACAAACACCACAAACTTATGATGATGATGATAAAAAAGCCTCTGAAACTTTTTTTAAAAAGTGTCCATGAGCTGCTTACATTGCCAGAGTGCAGCCCCCTTATTTTCATTTTTTGACAGTTCAACAAAAAGAAAAATAACAGCGTTAAAAAGAAGGAAAACAAAGTTAGAACTTGGATTCAGTATTTTTCATCTTTTTCAATATCGTATTTGAAAGACATGGAAGTTGACCTCTTTTTAGTTGTATGATTATAAATATTCTTCAAACATGAGCATGAAAAAAATGCATCAGTTATTAAATAAAAGAGAAAACAAAACACAGTAGTCCTACTATATATATATATATATATATATATATATATGATATATATATATATGTCTTATAGGCTACCTAGCCATTTTCTCATCTTGTTCATCTTGCTCTCTCTGCCCTTCTCCCTCTCTATTCTCCTCACTCCTTTGTGCTGTCAACCAGAATTGACTAATCAACAGAGAATGCATGGTGTAGGCTACCAAAGGTTATAAATTCACCTATTTATAACATATGTGAATATGGGGTTGCTGTTCAGTGCAGTGGGATAATGTTAAAGGCTTATCTTATACTTTCTCACCTGAACCTGGCTGTTTTCTTTAAAAAAAGGAAACGTATATCCATCTATGGGGAAACAGACTGTGAGTCAGAGCTTGTTGTTCCAATGTTTCAGTTCTGATATGAATGAGTCTGATGATCCGTCAGGTCGAATTATTTATTTTTCATTGGCATTGACTTATTTATAGTATATATATTTATGATTAAAAAATTAGAAAGTGTCTGGTAGGGAGGTAACTGCAGCGGCGGCGCTAGGCTATTTTTAGCTGTGCTCAAGCCATTACGGCAGGCTATTAATAGCACACTTTAAAAACTTGTTGTAGGCTAGCCTACTCCTAAGCTACATTTGCCTACAGTTAGCAATTTTGTCAACAAAATTGGACTCCGTGGTGAATAAGCTTAGGCTAATTCAGATATAATTGCCATCATTGTGATCAGGGAATCACAGATTGGTTCCACAAATACTACACCTGAAGCCTACTTAACGTGTTCATTCGATTAGATTTAATTTTCACTCCATTAGCCATACCTTTTCAGTTGTTGAAAGTAGCCACACTCTGACGACTGTTCCCCAAAGTTATCTGCGCAGACTGAAGAGTAGGCTGAGGCGCCCTCGTTCAGGGAATCGCAGACAGGCTGTTGACTTTAGGCTACAACTGAGCTGAGCCTGTCGTCATTTATCCTATTCCATCGCTAAAATCAGGTTTGCAAAAGTAATAACGTTTGAGCAATAAACGATTTCACAAAATCACAATGATAAGGACTTTATTTTTCAGGGGTGCTGAGATGATTTTTAGGGGTGTTTCAGCACCCCTAAAAATAGCCTAGCGTCGCCTATGTACTGCATCTATCTATCTATCTATCTATCTATCTATCTATCTATCTACGTATCTATCTATCTACTGTGAGCCCGGTACCGGTCGCCATGAGGCAGCAGTCGTTTCAGAGCCCGATGCATTTGAGTTTAGCCCAAAAAAGTGCCTGTGAGCCGGGTACAGAGCACCCTGAGGGGCTGGTCCTTTCAGTGGCCATTACAGTTGAGTTTTTCCGACAAAACGTTAGCGTCATGCGCGACAACAGTTAAGTTTAGGCACTAAAATGACTAGTTAAAATTAGACAAAAGATCGTGGTTTGGATTAAAACACCGGGACACGAACACATGGGTGAAAGTCTTGTGTTTTAATCAAGACAGAGCCACTGCCACTCCCAATAAATAAGTGGAATACATACGTGTTATAGTGCATTACTGAAATAGATTGTTTTGATCATTGGAAATGATTCTGAAAGAAGTTACACGCTCAAGAGAACAAAGTGACACAATGCAGGGTTCAGTTCAAAATGTTGCAAAGGTTTAATGAGAAACACAAGAATATATACACTTTCTAACAATCGCTTCATTCACTTGGATGAAGTGAGAATAGACAGGCCCTGATAAGAAAGAGGCTCCAGAGGAAGGGAGGATTGATTCATGGTAGGTTCACACTTCAGGAAGGAAAACAGTGTTACAATTTATGATACAAACGTATGATACCAATTAAAACAGAAGAGAGAGGCTTTGTTCAGAGTTTTTACAGAATGGAATGTAACAGATTCACAACAGTACTTAAGTACAACTTTGAGGTACTTGTTCAGAAATACTTTCCTTGAGTATTTTTTTTCTGCCACTTTATACTTTTACTCCACTAAATCTCAGAGGCAAATATTGTGTAATAAAAGATTGTATTCAACCCCTCCCCCCTAACTGATTTTAGTGTGTGTGTGTGTGTGTGTGTGTGTGTGTGTGTGTGTGTGTGTGTGTGTGTGTGTGTGTGTGTGTGTGTGTGTGTGTGTGTGTGTGTGTGTGTGATCTTGTGACTTTAGAGTTTGCAGGTCTGCACTAGATGCAGAAATGCAGACTAGTGGGAAAATACAATTTTTTGTCCCCATTCATGTCATTGTACTTTGGGTGAACTGACCCTTTTAAAGCCAAACTGAAATTGATCCAAATTGTCCGGATACCTATGCATATACTTAACTCCACTTCTACCCTGATCACATGTCCTTATTTTCTTACATTCTACATCTTCTTTCATTACTCTCATTCTTTCATCCACAGCAAATCTCCCGCTGTGTGTTTTTTGTTCATCTTCCTCTGTCTTCTCCCTTTTTCTTCAGTCCCCCCCCCCTACCTACACCAAGTATTCTGCTATTCTTTTAATCTTGCTCCTTTCTCTTTCTTTTCTTCCACGCTCCACTCATCCCTCTTCTGACTGTGTTGCTACCTCCGCTCATCATCCTGCTGTCATCTCCTATGGGCTACGGTCCAAACCAAAAGAGATCAAAGCCTCCCGTTGCTCTCAGAGGCCACCAAGATCAAAGGGTGGATATATATACCGACTCTCCCTCGCACACATACTGGATAAATCCCATCACACATCTATACAGGAACACTGGTCCAACTGATAGAGTTGGTCTAAGATGATAGAGGAGAACATGTTTTTCAGCAGTTGAATTTCCTTTTGTGTGTATGTGTCATTTTGATGAGTTATTGATTACACAAGCTGATGGAAAACCTTTTTCTTTTTTCTGATGTATTTTCTAACATGTTTCCTCTTTTTTCCTCCGAGCTTGGAATGACCAATTCCCCTTTGCACTGTTGTTGTTATCGTGACCAACTCGCTCTGTTGGCCTAGCCTAAATCAGTAATTAGAAATACAGGGGGGAAAAATAAGAAATATAGCCCTAAAACGAGACTCTCCTCCCCCGAAAAAACGCTCCCAGAAGTTGTTTGTTCAAGCAGCAATTACGACCTATATTTACGTTTATAGTGGCGGTGCCCTCAAGTGGCCTTGGTAACTATGACGGGAGCAAAGCAGGAAGTAAGGTGACAGAATATAAGCGCGTCAAATTCCCACTGACAAACACAGGACTTCCACCCTTCACCCGGGAGAGCGGGTTTCGAGTCCCGTTTGAAACTAAAAGTTAAAGGGGTGGTTCAGAATTTTGGACATAGGACCTCATTTCCAAGTTAGCCAGTGTGTTATTTATCAGTGGAGACCGTTTTCAACACTTTTCATCCAGTCCTTCCAGTTGCAGAGTTCACTGGTGCTAGGCTGACAACGTTAGCTAACGGTATAGCTACACTCTTGGTAGATACCTGGCTGGGCTAACCGCTAAGTTTAGGTAACTGCTGACAGAAAAGTCATGTAAGCTCAGACAGTTTACATACAAATTGCAGCGGCAGGTAAATAAACTTATTAATAGATTGTCATGGAACGGCTTTCTCAGTGAATGAGTAATATTACTCCGCTGCTGTAGCCTATGCTGCAACTGCAGAGACAAAGTATAACTATTGCAATCTGCGATGCAAGGAGTAGTTTATTTCTTGTTATTCTATCACAGACATTTACATCGATGGTCTGTTATAATTTATTTGCCACGGGTGTACTGTGAGTGGGTAAGACTGTTTTAGTGGCAGGCTGGCAGATACTGTGACTAGCTAGCCTAGCACCAGCGAACTCTGCAACTGGAAGGTCTGGATGAAAAGTGTTGAGAAGGCGGTCTCGCTGACAAATAACACACTGGCTTTAACTTGGAAATGAGGTCCTACGTCCAGTCTGAACCACACTGCTAACGATAGTTAACGGTATGTTTTCAACCTAACGAAGGCGCGTAACATTCAGGAAGTGAAATAACGTCACGACTTTTAACCCTAAACTGTGGCCATTTCACAACGTTAAAGACGTGTTTAAAATCGCAACCTTTACGTTCAAAACCACAACCGACGTTCTCTGGTTTAGATGTGAGGTTGTACTTTCTGCCTCCACTAAAGGGCGCTATAGTATGAAACATGCCTGTGGGTTGCATTAGAGAGTTAGGGAAGAAGCGACCCACATCGTCGTATGGTTTGGAGGACTTGTTACCAAGGGGGTAAGCGAGGCATCCCAGGCGAGCCGTACCTCCTATGGGGAGATTCTGGGGCTAACAATGCCATCACCTCCTGTTAGTATTCCATTGGCTCCCATTCATTTTGGAGCCACTTTGACAGTGTATAACTTTACATCTGAAGCGTTTAAAGACTTTATTTGTCAATTTTTCATTTCTAAAGAAACACGACAATATATAAAAGGCTCCATTACCTTGTATCTCACATTATAGCTCCGTAGCAGCCATTTTTGTAAAAATAGGCTAACGATTGTGTCATGACCACGCAACTTTCTGTCGCACAGTAGATCAATTACCGTTATAGTCGGGAGATTGTGTGTGTCATGGTGGAAGGAACTGGACAAATGCAGACCCAAAATGCAGAGGCGGAAAGCTGAGGGATAGTTTTGAAGATTTAATTAAACTCAAAAAATGCACAAAAACCAAAGGAGTCCTGGAAACAAGCAGGCAAAATGGGAATCCAAAAATAAAGTCCAAGTAAAACAGAAAGCACATGAACTCTAACACAAACTGGGAAGAAAAACAAAACTGGAATACAACCACCTGGAGACAAAACACAATGATGGAGGAGGCATACAGTCAAGGGAGAAGCCCATAGAGAGTCCATGAAAGCATCGGAACAAAATATTTCAGCAACGTTTTGCTCCTGCTCCTACGCTCATGGACAGCTCCTACTCACGCTCTCCGTCTCTGCAAGATTGGGAATGATTGAGATTTCTCTTGGCACAGCTACCAGAAGACTTCCAACTTTCAGACAGGTTGCTCACGTCACAGCTACGTCGTCTCGCTCAGTTTGGAGGCTGCGCAGTAACGCTCAGCCATCGCCGGAAAAGTGCTTTCGTAATTGACTTCACTGATCTCCGTCGAAGTCCGTGGCGTCGCTGTGTCCATTTCTTTCACTGTCTATGGTTTAGATGTGAGGTTGTATTTCTGCCACCACATAGGACCTCATTTCCAAGTTAGCCAGTGTGTTATTTATCAGTGGAGACCGTTTTCAACACTTTTCATCCAGTCCTTCCAGTTGCAGAGTTCGCTGGTGCTAGGCTAGCGCAAGTCAACAGTATCTGCTAGCCTGCCATTAAAAACAGTCTTCACAGTACACCCGAGGCAAATAAATTATAACGCCAGACTATCGATGTAAATGTCTGTGTTGATAGAATAATGTTAGGACTAAAACTACCCTTGCATCTCAATGATCCCATTACATTTTGAGGGACTAGTTTCTCAGCAGCGGCGGAATTTTACTTTGCTCCGGTTAGTAGTACTGCACCGAAAAGTAAATAGAGAAGCACACTACAGTCGGGACACCTAGTAGTAGCCTAGTACAATGGTATTGAAGCATTGGATTGGAAACTAAGGACTAGGCAACATGGTCATTCAGTGTGCATTTAGAAATTGTAAAAATAAACCAAACAGATGGGCACCACAACATTTCCACAAATGTTCGCCTAGCTGCTACTGATAGATTGAGACTGACGACGTTAGTGGAGATAACGTTACAATTCAATGCATTGTGGAGAGTGACAACGTTAGCTAACGGTATAGCTACACTCTTGGTAGATACCTGGCTGGGCTAACCGCTAAGTTTAGGTAACTGCTGACAGAAAAGTCATGTAAGCTCAGACAGTTTACATACAAATTGCAGCGGCAGGTAAATAAACTTGTGTGATTGTCATGGAAACCGGCTTTCTCAGTAGACTAGGTAATATTACTCCACCGCTGCTGTAGCCTATGCTACCAACTACAGGGAACAAAGTATAACTATTGCAATGCGATGCAAGGGTAGTTTTATTTCTAACATTATTCTATCAACACAGACATTTACATCGATAGTCTGGCGTTATAATTTATTTGCCTCGGGTGTACTGTGGAGTGGGTAAGACTGTTTTTAGTGGCAGGCTAGCAGATACTGTTGACTTGCGCTAGCCTAGCACCAGCGAACTCTGCAACTGGAAGGACTGGATGAAAAGTGTTGAAAACGGTCTCCACTGATAAATAACACACTGGCTAACTTGGAAATGAGGTCCTATGTCCAAAATTCTGAACCACCCCTTTAACGATAGTTAACGGTATGTTTTTTTTTTCAACCTAACGAAGGCGCGTAACATTCAGGAAGTGAAATAACGTCTGATTTTAACCCTAACTGTGGCCATTTCACAACGTTAAAGACGTGTTTAAAATCGCAACCTTTACGTTCAAAACCACAACCGACGTTCTCTAGTTTAGATGTGAGGTTGTACTTCTGCCTCCACTAAGGGCGCTATAGTATGAAACATGCCTGTGGGTTGCATTAGAGGGTTAGGGAAGAAGCGACCCACATCGTCGTATGGTTTGGAGGACTTGTTACCAAGGGGGTAAGCGAGCATCCGGAGAGCGTACCTCCTATGGGGAGATTCTGAGGCTAACAAGCCATCACCTCCTGTTAGCATTCCATTGACTCCCATTCATTTTGGAGCCACTTTGACAGTGTATAACTTTACATCTGAAGCGTTTAAAGACTTTATTTGTCAATGTTTCATTTCTAAAGAAACACGACAATATATAAAAGGCTCCATTACCTTGTATCTCACATTATGGCTCCGTAGCAGCCATTTTTGTAAAAATAGGCTAACGATTGTGTCATGACCACGCAACTTTCTGTCGCACAGTAGATCAATTACTGTATAGTCAGGAGGTGTCATGGTGGAAGGCTGGATAAATGCAGACCCAAAATGCAGAGGCGGAAACTGAGGATAGTTTTGAAGATTTAATTAAACTCAAAAAATGCACAAAAACCAAAGGAGTCCTGGAAACAAGCAGGCAAAATGGGAATCCAAAAATAAAGTCCAAGTAAAACAGAAAGCACAGGAACTCTAACACAAACTGGGAAGAAAAACAAACTGGAATACAACCTGGAGACAAAACACAATGATGGAGGAGGCATACAGTCAAGGGAGAAGCCCATAGAGAGTCCATGAAAGCATCGGAACAAAATATTTCAGCAACGTTTTGCTCCTGCTCCTACGCTCATGGACAGCTCCTACTCACGCTCTCCGTCTCTGCAAGATTGGGAATGATTGAGATTTCTCTTGGCACAGCTACCAGAAGACTTCCAACTTTCAGACAGGTTGCTCACGTCACATCTACGTTGTCAAGCTCAGTTTGAGGCTGCTCAGTAACGCTCAGCCATCGCCGGAAAAGTGCTTCTAATAGACTTCACTGGTTGAAGTCCATCGCATCGCTGTGTCCATTTCTTTCACTGTCTATGGTTTAGATGTGAGGTTGTATTTCTGCCACCACTAGGGGCGCTATAGCCTGTGGGTCACATTAGAGCAGGGGTCATCAACTACATTTTTTCCAAGGGCCAGAATGTTTCTAAGCAGACACTCCGGGGGCTGGACTTACAAATAAAGAAAATAAAATGAATTTATACCTAATACGCCTATTCTTGTTTGAAATTTTCACTTTCTTACTGAATTAATGCTATATTTAATTTTGTTTACATGTATTAGTGTGAGCAAACTCCTAGAAAACATGGAAACTCCATAATGATAACTAGCTCTTTAACTAGAAAAAGATCTCAGACTAGGAGGCAGTTCACTGAGGAGTGATGGTTAAAGTCTGTGATTAGGGAAACATGGTTGTAGTATGCAGCGTCCTGATTGGTGGGAAATGCTTGCAGAAAGAAATGGCTGTTGTCAGGTAATGGTGAATGATGAATGGACTGATAAGCAGGCTATGCATTCGTCATGTATGCCCCATTTGAAATGAAACGATGCTGTTGCAAAATAATACAACCAGCATCATCAACAATGAAGAACGCGAACATAACGGTCGCGGCGGCCGTTGGCAATCCTCTTTGTATCGTCCCCAGTCAGGTACTGCGTGTTTTAACGCACACACATCTCGGCTCAGCTGTGTGTGTGTGTGTGTGTGTGTGTGTGTGTGTGTGTGTGTGTGTGTGTGTGTGTGTGTGTGTGTGTGTGTGTGGAGCGCGGGCATTGCTGTGCAGAATCCCGGCATGTGAATAGAGATGCAAATACAGGGGGCTGGGTTTGTGCTCTACCTGTGTAATGTTACCTGCTGTAAATGCTTGAAATGCTAAATAACGGAACGCATTTTTTCCTCTTCACATTTTCTGAATTCATGATTATTCTGCGGGCCAGATTAAACGCTTTGGCGGGCCGGATGTGGCCCGCGGGCCGCCAGTTGACGTTGGCTGCATTAGAGGGTTAGGGAAGAAGCGACCCATATCGTCGTGTGGTTTGGAGGACTTGTTGCCTAAAGCAGTACTTAGAAATGGAGAAAAATAAAAAAATATATAGGTACAAAACAAACAGGACACACCTGTCCAAAGTTAAACTTAACAAGATAGCCTACCTGTGATAGATGCTCTCTATCTCCTGCCAATCACACACACACACACACACACACACACACACACACACACACACACACACACACACACACTGTACCCTTGTCCAAAGCATTCTAGTCCTCCTTCTATGAGACACTTTCTAAAATCCTTAATAAACCTGTTGACCCTGTAGTCCATTAATCTCTATGTTTTTGTGTTCCTGAAGACTTCACATGCTTTATTAGAAAAAAGAGCAATATTATTGCTTTTTGCCCTCTTGTAGCCGTTGATGGGTTTTACTGTTATTGTAAAAATCAAAAACCTCCGTCTCCTAACCCTTGGCTGAAAAACCTACTGTCCTTTCTATCCCTGGAGAAGATCAAGTTCAGTATGAGGGGTTGCTCTGAAAAGTATAATACAATTCGGGACCCTGTTGTTTCTTTAGTTCATTCAGTTCCTTTTTTAAATGATTAGCATTATAACACGCATTGCCCTTGTTTGCTCTTCCTTTGTGTGTTTTTGCTTTTATACTTATTCTTGGCTTTTTCTTTTTGTCCGTGTGGGCTGTGTTGAGTGTTGTTAATAATAAAATACAATTAAAAAAAAGTGGGGGAAAAACTAACAAACACAAACAATATATATATACAGTCAGGTCCATAAATATTGGGACATCGACACAATTCTAATCTTGTTGGCTCTATACACCACCACAATGGAGCTGAAATGAAACGAACAAGATGTGCTTTAACTGCAGACTTTCAGCTTTAATTTGAGGGTATTTACATCCAAATCAGGTGAACGGTGTAGGAATTACAACAGTTTGTATATGTGCCTCCCACTTTTTAAGGGACCAAAAGTAATGGGACAGATTAACAATCATAAATCAAACTTTCACTTTTTAATACTTGGTTGCAAATCCTTTGCATTCAATTCCAGCCTGAAGTCTGGAAGGCATAGACATCACCAGACGCTGGGTTTCATCCCTGGTGATGCTCTGCCAGGCCTCTACTGCAACTGTCTTCAGTTCCTGCTTGTTCTTGGGGCATTTTCCCTTCAGTTTTGTCTTCAGCAAGTGAAATGCATGCTCAATCGGATTCAGGTCAGGTGATTGACTTGGCCATTGCATAACATTCCACTTCTTTCCTTAAAAAAACTCTTTGGTTGCTTTTCGCAGTATGCTTCGGGTCATTGTCCATCTGCACTGTGAGCGCCGTCCAATGAGTTCTGAAGCATTTGGCTGAATATGAGCAGATAATATTGCCCGAAACACTTCAGAATTCATCCTGCTGCTTTTGTCAGCAGTCACATCATCAATAAATACAAGAGAAGCAGTTCCATTGGCAGCCATACATGCCCACGCCATGACACTACCACCACCATACTTCACTGATGAGGTGGTATGCTTTGGATCATGAGCAGTTCCTTTCCTTCTCCATACTCTTCTCTTCCCATCACTCTGGTACAAGTTGATCTTTGTCTCATCTGTCCATAGGATGTTGTTCCAGAAATGTGAAGGCTTTTTTAGATGTTGTTTGGCAAACTCTAATCTGGCCTTCCTGTTTTTGAGGCTCACCAATGGTTTACATCTTGTAGTGAACCCTCTGTATTCACTCTGGTGAAGTCTTCTCTTGATTGTTGACTTTGACACACATACACCTACCTCCTGGAGAGTGTTCTTGATCTGGCCAACTGTTGTGAAGGGTGTTTTCTTCACCAGGAAAGTATTCTTCGGTCATCCACCACAGTTGTTTTCCGTGGTCTTCCGGGTCTTTTGGTGTTGCTGAGCTCACCGGTGCGTTCTTTCTTTTTTAAGAATGTTCCAAACAGTTGATTTGGCCACACCTAATGTTTTTGCTATCTCTCTGATGGGTTTTGTTTAGATTTTTCAGCCTAATGATGGCTTGCTTCACTGATAGTGACAGCTCTTTGGATCTCATATTGAGAGTTGACAGCAACAGATTCCAAATGTAAATAGCACACTTGAAATGAACTCTGGACCTTTTATCTGCTCCTCGTAAATGGGATAATGAAGGAATAACACACACCTGGCCATGGAACAGCTGAGCAGCCAGTTGTCCCATTACTTTTGGTCCCTTAAAAAGTGGGAGGCACATATACAAACTGTTGTAATTCCTACACCGTTCACCTGATTTGGATGTAAATACCCTCAATTAAAGCTGAAAGTCCGCATGTTAAAGCACATCTTGTTCGATCATTTCAACTCCATTGTGGTGGTGTATAGAGCCAAAAAAGATTAGAGATTGTGTCGATGTCCCAATATTTATGGACCTGACTGTATATATATATATAATATATATATATATATATATATATATATATATATATATATATATATATATATATATATATATATATATATATATATATATATATATATATGCTATGATTAAACAGTGGATAGATGATACATTTTACTTCTGAATATTGCACATTGCTAAGCTGTAGTGGCTTTATATACAGGCAATACTGTTGGGAATAAATATGTACAAGCAATATGCTACGTTGCATTGGAATGATGACATCAGTGCACTGTTTTAAATACATAAATAAATTCAAAAACAAATACAAAGCTTGCAGTTGAAATGTAACTGAGGGTATGCAGTGCAGATGATAGTCAGTGTCGTGTAGCATTAAAAATTGTTGTATTTTATTTTTTCTAACCATTTCGAACCGAACACTAGGAACCTTTTGTTTTTATCCTGACTCTTGTTTCTACCCGGACATAAAAACAATGCTTGGTGTCATTTCCGGTCGGTGCCAAGCTATGCCAACCTTGGCTTCAGCTGATTCTGCTATCAAACAGTTTGTTGCGAAGCTTGATTAAACGATGTGCTTTAGAGGGGAGTATGACAACGTGACGTCAATTATCTCAAGTAGAGTGTAATAATAACGTTAACGTTACTTTCACGGACGGAGTAAACATACGTTGTTCTCTGTTACAATGAGCTCCGTGCCGCTGAAGAGGTTCTACAAGGAGCTGCCGGTGTGCATAGTGGATGACCACCACGACGTAAGCCTGGCCTCTATATATATATATATATATATATATATATATATATATATATATATATATATATATATATATACAACTGTAATATTGCGTTGTCCTTCGAGACTTCCACTTGGGATCAACAAAATGACTCCCTGTATGTTTATATAGATATCTATGGCTAGCTATAGTTGATTAACGTTAGCGTTAATATTCCCTAGTTTATTTCTGACTGGGAAACACAGCTTCAGTAATGTGGACATAATGTCTAAGTGGGGAAAAGGCAAATAATAGAACAGCTAGAACAGTCTGGTAAGTTCAGAAAAGTACAGCACTTTACAGTAATGTAGCCTTTAAAACCAGGAAAAGACAAGACTTGGGTCATATCACGATATTACAATATCCAAAATCTAAGACGATATCTAGTCTCATATCACGATAGCGATATAATATCGATATATCTCCCAGACCTACTGGGCAATATATCAATATGAGATATATCTATATGATATCGACATCGATATATGAGACTAGGTATCGTCTTAAATTTTGGATATCGTAATATTGTGATATGACACAAGTGTTGTCTTTTCCTGGTTCTAAAGGCTGCATTACAGTAAAGTGATTCATTTTCTGAACTTACCAGACTGTTCTAGCTGTTCTATTATTTGCCTTTACCCACTTAATCATTGTATCCACATTATTGGTGATTATTTATTAAAACCCATTGTGTTAATATTTTGTGAAAGCACTACACACTACAATATCGACATTGACGTATTTTGTCAAAAATCGTGATATTTGATTTTTGCCATATCGCCCAGCTCTAGTACCTACTATTATGTTTTTATAGTAACCGTTTTAATTGGAGTTCATTTTTAAATGATTGACATGTGCTTTTTTTTCAATTTTTTTTTTCAATTTTTTGTGTTTTCTGTCTGTTTTACATCCGTATTGGCAGCTTTCACAGCGAGATTTCATTTGTCAGTGTTGTTGTCACATTAACCCTGCCGCTCACCCTTTAGCCAATCACCAGCCACATAGCAATCTCTGCAGTTACTGTACCAAAGATAGACTGCGAGGCTGGTCAGATATCAGCCTTCTAAAACTGTCTGTCATTAGTTATTCTGGTTCCTTTTAGAAAAACAGATGTTACCATCCAGAATTTTGCAAATCACAGGCAGGTTTGGAATTGTCAGTGACCATGATGAGCCCTTCATCATTTTAGTAGGGTTCATATTGTGTATCTGTAATTGTCATTCTGTTCCAAAAAAATAATACCAATCTTTAACTGTGGGCCAGATTTGTCCTTCAGCTGTTGGGATTGTTAAATGAGGTGGAAAGCAGCCTGAACCAAATCTGAGCCCAGAATTATTTCAGCAATTAAACTGTCAAACTGCTTTGACAAAGTTGTATATTTTGTACATTTTGTATATTTGACTGTAACTGCTGTTCTAATAGTGTAAGTGGCAATCACTGCTGCATCAAGAGTTACCAAAATGGCATAACTTTGGGTGTTGCGTGTACATGATTCCTATTGAAGTACTTTTGCCACTCTGCATTTCGTTATTCTCTTATGTTGTGATATACAGTAGGTCTTAAATTTCATTCATAAAGGTCTTAAAAAGTCTGAAATTTGACTTGTTGAAATCTGCAGAAACCCTGTGCACAGGTGCTATTATGTCTGTCTGATGTGTCAGTTAACAGTACTATACTACAGTTTCTATGAAAGATTCTGAGCTTCCAATAAACGGCCAAAGAACTTAGATATAATACCAGTTTTCTCAGCGCTGATGCAATGAGTCAAAAATCTCAAAACTGATTATTTTACTGTCTTTACTAGGTGGTGGGTCATATTTATCGGGCCATTGCATCAAGACACCTTCCACTGAAGGACATAAAGATGGTTCATTTAGACTCCCATCCTGATCTGCTCATCCCCGTCAACATGTCTGCTGACACAGTCTTTGATAAAGAGAAACTGTTAAGGTTTGTACGGCGATGGGAGTGCCACTTAATTTGCCCATATAGTAGCCATTTACAGGAAAATATCACTCAATCTTTTTTTTGTGGTGCCTTTTATATTCAATTCAGTGTTCAATAAAAGAATGAAATGATTTCCTGTCGTTTGTTTAAAATTCAACAGTCAACAAGCAACTTGTATTTTAGCAGGACACTTGCAGAACCGAGTACACTTTAATATCTGTTTATTTATCGCAAGTAATATTGTTATCGCGATATTCAACCACATTATTGCCTATTTTCCTCATATCGTGCAGCCCTAATGGATATTCTTAAAAATCAGACTGTTACATTGTGTTGGACTCCACCAATAACTGTAGGGTTGTTTGTTTTTCAGTGAGTTGAGTATAGAAAACTGGATAATGCCCATGGTCTATGCTGGCCATGTGTCATGTGTGGCGTGGCTGCATCCATACTGGGCCCAGCAGATCAGAGAGGGAGAACACAGGATGGCTGTAGGAAGAGACTCGTCCACCACCACCATTAGGTAAGATATAGAGCCTGGACCAAAAACACCAAACTCTAAATAATGGCCCAATTTATTTATTATTATTTTTTTAAAGATAATTTTTTGGGCATTTTTAGGCCTTTATTGACAGGACAGTTGAAGAAATGAGAGGGGGAATGACATGCAGCAAATGGCCGCAGGTCGGAGTCGAACCCCGGGCCCGCTGCATCGAGGAGTAAACCTCTATATATATATCAGCATCCGCTCTACCAACTGAGCTGTCCAGGCGCCCCCCAGTTATTATTATTATTTTTAAAATTGGCGATAAAGCAGGGGCTACACGCCGACCTGTCAATCATGACAATGGCTTAGCAATGCTAAACATGGCCCTGTGTACATTAAATTAACCGTGAACTTTTTTTGGGGGGTGTTTTCGTCTTAAACATTGACCCTCTCACTGTGTGTTTTTAGTTCATGTAGGTTAAAGGACAATTCCGGCGCAAAATGAACCTAGGGGTTAATAACTTATGTGTACCGAGTCGACCGTTCTCTGGGATATGTTTTCATGCTAATCGAATGTGTCTCTAGCTTGAAACAAGCTAGCGCAAACCGATGATTAGCTTGTAACGCTAGCCTTCGGGGCAGAGGGTAAAGTAAAAAGAAATCGCTATTTCTATACCACTAACAAGGCTCAAAATAGCACCACACTTCACGGTAGCATAATGAGGGTCCCTACATGTAAACCGAAGCATTGAGAACTTTGTAAGTGTACAGACAGTTTATTAAAAAGATAAAAAGAGTAGCGTTCACGTATACAAGCAGGCGCCGTCTTGGGAAAACAGTCATGACCAGTTGTGACTGTTTTCCCAAGATGGCGCCTGCTTGTATACGTGAACACTACTGTCTATATAAACTATCTTTTTAATAAACTGTCTGTACACTTACAAAGTTCTCAATGCTTCTGTTTACATGTAGGGACCCTCATTATGCTACCGTGGAAGTGTGGTGCTATTTTGAGCCTTGTTAGTGGTGTAGAAAAGCGATTTCTTTTTTCTTTAACCTCTGCCCCGAAGACTAGCTTTATAAGCTAATCAGCGGTTTGCGGTAGCTTGTTTCAAGCTAGAGACACATTGGATTAGCATGAAAACAGATCCCAGAGAACGGTCGACTCGGTACACATATGTTATTAACCCCTAGGTTCATTTTGCGCCGGAATTGTCGTTTTAATAGGAACACTTTGGGTGCCTAAAAATGTCATGTTCAGTGATTAATTGCACCTTGCCAACCAAAGCTAGCTAGTGCTAGCTAGTGACTTAAGGTAATAAATGCTATGTGAAAACTTAACCTCTTCTCAGGACTGTTTAGGTTTGTACAAACTGGACTTGACTGACAGTTTCCCCACTCATACGTTTGCACCTTTAGGGCGAGACAACTTATCCCGTTATCTTTCTGGTACATACCATATGAGTTTTGTGACTTTATGTAGCTCCAGCACAGCTCCCCCCTGGGCTTGAGCCTGACTGGATTGAAAACACCTAAGTGAAAAAGTGCAGGACCTTTTTTAAATGTAGTACATATGTTTTCCTTTTTCTTTTCTCTTTGATTTGTCCATAAACTCCACTTCCTTTCACCCTCTCTCCTCTGTTTCTCTCCCCTCTGCGCAGGGTGACCAGTACAGACAACTACTTCCTCAGCGATGGTCTGTACGTGTCGGAGAAGCAGCTAGAGAACTCTAAACCTCTCTGGCTGAATGTGGTCAAAGTCAATCCTGTTAAACCAAGTCCCGGGTCACCTCCAGGTGTGTTCTTAAGCCACTGAGGGCAGGTGGGAAGGAGACAGGGAGTCTCTAGTACAGTTAGCGACATTAGTAGTTGGATTACTTTGATATCCAACCGGAAATATTTTGTTGCCTCAGATGTTTTCAGCACCGTGGGGGGAAAGGGGTTTGTTGTACTCCAGGCCGCTTGGAGACTTTCTGGGCATTGACACAAAAAATCCAAATTGCGGGGCAGGGGGGGGGGGCAATATTTGTTAATGGCAAAATATGTGTCAAACCATTCTGATTTAAGTATTGTGGTGCTGCAGAGACGTCCCGGCCTACAAATCCCATCCTACAGACTAACAAAAAATTCTGTTTTCAATGAAACAGTGTGACATCCTGTTGTGTTCTTACAAAGCACAAGTAGACCTTATATTTCACAATTACTGTTTTCCGTCGGCGTTTCCGACCACACTTCAAGGCAGCTTCATTTCACGGCGAAAGAAAAAGAAAAGAGACGAGCGAGACAGAGCGAGTGCTTTGTTGTTGCAGGAAACACTCAGCTGTTACACAAACTCCCGGGCAGTTCAGTGCTTGTGTTTCCTTTTTTTTACCCTTTATAATGTTTTAAAAAACGTTCTTGTGGCAGCGCTAAAGGTAGTGATGTTTCCTGTACGGGATTCTCACACCGCCTCAAACCATAGCTCAAACCACTCTGACAAGTCTGATCTCCGTTACACGATTGGCCACCGCAGCGTGACGTGGGGTGGCGTTTCTCCAAACATTGAGTCAGTCTCAACTTTTCGCCGTAGGCACGCTGCTTTTTTTTTTTTTTGAGTGGTCCCCCTGCGTTAGTCCCGCTTTGCCAGACCCTCCTCCACAGCGCACTGAAGCAGGGTCTGGGTACTCCACACAGCGTTTAGGGATGGGAGGAAAACATGCTCTGGTTTAAGGGTGTTTCTTTAAACCAATCAGAATTGTCGTGAGCGGTGCTAAACTCCGCACAGAGCCGCTGTAAAATAGTCGTGCGAGAGAAAACTCAGATTGGACAGATAGTCTAGCTAGCTGTCTGGATTTACCCTGCAGAGATCTGAGGAGCAGTTAACCATAGTCCTCACAAATCCACCGGAGTTTAAAATTCCAACGCAAAGAAAGTGGAAGGAAACGGAAATTACATGCATCCGGCGGAATTTCCTGCAGCACCGGAGCAATCCCGGAAGTGGAACGCGAAGGATACAGTAGGGCTGGGCGATGGGGAGAAAATCAGATATCACAATATTCTTGACCAAATACCTCGATATCGATATTCAGTGTTTCCTCTACGTTGATAGCATAGTGGCGGTCCGCCATGGTAAAATGTCCAGCGCCACGGTATCAGAAATAGGGCAGACGCACAACAGGGTTTCCGCTATGTACACCGCGCACCACCGCTCCTTCAGCTGTTCATGAAACCCCCGCCACCGCTGAAAAAGATTCTAGCGGAAAACCTGATATTGCGGCGATATTCTAGGGTTGACAATTGGTGCTTTAACAAAATATCTTTACACACTTATATTTGAGATAAATAATCATCAGTAATGTGGACATAATGTCTAAGTGGGGAAAAGGCAAATAATAGAACAGCTAGAACAGTCTGGTAAGTTCAGAAAAGTACAGCACTTTACAGTAATGTAGCCTTTAAAACCAGGAAAAGACAAGACTTGGGTCATATCACGATATTACAATATCCAAAATCTAAGACGATATCTAGTCTCATATCACAATATTGATATATTGCCCAGCCCTAGGATATAGACTACCCCTGCGGCAACCCACGCTGCAGCCTTAATGCACTACCCCCATTCAAAATGGATGGAAAGGCCTGAGTTTTTGCCGGACCGGACGGTCGACGTAGGCAGTCTGAACGCGACCTTCCTTCGCCGGTGGGGGGGGGGGTTGTTTTAATTTCGGATTTTATTCTGGATTATAAACCCCGTTCTCTAATGGTGTGCGAGAGTGTTTTAATCCATTTGAAACAGTGTTGTGCTTTTCTGTGTAACATTTCAGAAAAGAAAAGTGAAGAGGACGCTGCGAGATGGTTTGCCAAGAGAGCCCGTACAGAGTGCAGTAAAGCTGGGGAGGCCAGCTGCTCCGAGGCCCCCTTCAGATGCACCGACGCACTGCAACCAGCAGAGGGCAGCACTGGGACGAGTTTGGGTGGCGATGATGATGATGAAGGATCCACCAGTTATGTTGTAAAGAATATATCTGCGTTTCTAAGTGAGACCGAGCCATACATCTTGGACATTGATTTGGATTTCTTTTCATGTAAGAATCCCTTCAAGGAATTATACACACAGGTATTTCCCGCTTATACACCTCATGTTTTAGTTCCGTAGCAGCTGTGATTGCTTTCAAACCTTGCTTTAAGTTACCATAATCATGTTTTTAATCAACAACCAGTCAACCTCTACAAATTAAAAGAATTTGTACTGCTACCTTATTTCTGTACTTATTATTAGGGCTGCGCGATATGAGGGAAATATGCCATACGCGATGACGTCGTTGAATATCGCGATAATGATATTACTTGCGATTAATTAACAGATATTAGAGTGTACTCAGTTCTGCCTTTCTGTTGCTTTCAGCATTCGTTTAAAATACAGCAAATTGCTTGTTGAATTTAAAACAAATAATCATTTCTAACATTCTTTTATTGAAGTGCAGTTTTCTACTGATATTTTCTTTCAACTAACACAAACAATCTTGTAGTGTCTGTCGCGATATGTCGCAACCTTTCGCAATATGTATATTCCGCTACTTGATATTGTGATGACAATTTAAAAAAAAAACGATATATTGTGCAGCCCTACTTATGTCGATCATTATCCGTACCACTTTCTAGCAGTCAGTAATTTTGCCTTAGAATTGGAAGAGTTTTGTAACTATCCCCGGCCTCGACAGGAAATGCATCATATCCAGAAAGTAAAGACTCCGTGGGGCTTTTAAAGTAACAATCCTTTATCCAACAAAACAAACAGAAATACTAAACACAGGGCTGAGACCTGATAAAGTATCGCTTCAATACATTGTCAAAGATACGTTAAGTTATTCATGTTTTCCGGTGCTTGGTTGCTTTACATCAGTGATTTAGGGGGGATGTAGCTTTTTTGTTTTTTCAACATAAATCACTTATATAGCATACATTACGTACATAATAACGAACCAAACCAACACTAAACCAAAGTATAATTTCAAAACAAGCCCCTATTACCCAGTCCTTCCAGAAAAATGCAGTTTTTTCGTGATTGTTGCAGGCAAAAATCCTTGATTATGCGTCACGTTTTCTTAAAAAATATATTTTTTTAAGATATATTTATTTTATTTTATTTTTTTATTTTATATATAAGATATTTATGCAATTATGCACGCCTCATACAAAATCATATTTGCAGTTTCCCACTTTTCACTAGCTTTCCGCTTTTTTCTCTTAAAGTCCGAGCATTGGTCAGACACTGAAGTTAATGTCGTAGCCTCCCGATGATGAATTTCCAAGAATGGTTTTAATGCAAGTTAATGAGCGCAACATTATGCCAAAGTTTAAGTTTTTACACACCCGTTTATCCCACTCACACTGCCTTCACACTGGCACTTGAAATCAGCTCCGTCATACGCAATGCGCCCCCCAGTGGACGTGGTACTACACCGTTGAAAAGCGTCGGGAGACTAACGACTCATTCTGTCAGTGTCCGAATGTCCAATTCTCTCTGACCTCTCATCTGAGGGCTATAGAGATATAAACAGAAAGGCTGCTGTGTGGAGAGAAGTTGCCCAGGACGTTGATCTGTCAGGTCGGTTTAATGTGATATAGCGGTATAATGACAATAGTTGTGATGTCTGTTGCTAACCAACTTAGCCATAGCAGGTATCCTATGCATTGTTTCTGCACAAATTCAGATTTGTTTACCAGTACCATGGCAACACTAACTTCCTCTCGGATTGTCAAAAAGGAACCGTCCGTTGCCTGTCGTACGAGTTCAACTTTTTTAACGCATCCGGATAACCAACAGACACGATTTCCTTTCGCACCGCACTCGTTCGCATCGGTTCGGACACATTCGCATGCGGAATGACATGAATGGTTTCGCAGCTGTATCTACTGTGCCAGTGTGAAGGCAGCGTTAGACCAGTTATAGCCTGAAGTACAACAAATGTGCGAAAAACTGTGTCCATGTACATAGGACATCTGTAGTAAAAAATGCTAAACGTGTTTCCTTGAATTGACCTCTGTTCTGTTGTTGTCTGGCTGTGTCAAGGAAGAGTACACCATCCTTAAGGAGCTCTACAACTTCAGAGGACCCAGGCCTGATGCTGCTGAGGTCAGACTTTTTGTTTAGTAAATGGGTTTCAACCAAAGATTACACAACCGACAATCCACCCTCTTACCTTATACTTAACAGATATTTCAACAACAAAAAAACTCTACATTTGACTGTTAAAGCACGAGGCTAGAGAAAATAATTAATTATTTGTGTGTGTGCGTGTCCAGGAGGAGCTTGATGAGTGTGTGGATTTCCGTGTACATCAGTTAGAAGACCTGGAGGCAGCATTCGCTGATCTGCTAGAGGACGATGGGGAAGAGACGGTTACACGCTGGGCCAGCAACCCTGGGTAACGTTTCTCTGGGTTCATTTCACCCGAAATGTATAGAGAACTAAACCCCGTGCTTCCTTAGCATTGAAGTTAATGTACCTTTTTAAAGGGGCACTCTCTTTTCCTAGTAAATGTCAAAATGCCAGCTGTGAAAAAGGCCCATGGTAATAATTTAATGTTAAGGGTAAAACCTATCCAGCTGTTTAGTTGAGTTTAGTTGAGTTGATTTCTTTATTTGACAGGGGCGGTGTGCCACAACATATCATATATCTATAAGGTGCAGAGCCTTGCATCATGTGACTGTAGACTGTAGAAACTCCATGCCATGAACATTAGTTTTCTGTCCATTGTTAGCAGAGACGCTCACAAGTCTCTGAGCTAGAGTCCAAGTCAATGGCCAATGCTGAGCAAAAACATGTTGGCTAACCTAAACTCGAGTCCCCATCTCTGAATCAGCTAGAGTGTATTATCTTACTTTGTTTCCTCCATGTGTTTTCAGCATGGCTTCGTTAGCCCAACTGGTTTCCAGTTTGAAGTCAAGGAATCTGTGCCCGGACTATGAAATGGTAAGAATGTCTGTACTGTAACTTAGAGCTGTAATCGGGCCTTAAAAGTTTGGCCCGACAAGGCCCCGAGCCCGACAGAATTCGGCCTGAGCCCAACGAGTACATTTTGATTGACAGCTTTTTAAAAGCCCAAACCCGTTTACAGCCCGACATTATTCAAATGTGCGCACGCACGCACACAGCTCTTTTCGCCTTTTGTCAAGAAAGAGTCATTTATACATTGTTTAACATAATTTATTCATGACTAACAGAGGCTATAGGCCACTTGGAAGTTGGAACAAAGAAATAAAATAAGTCCTCCAGAGGCCAGAATCCGTTTCACCTCCTCAGCATCCATTTTCGAGCTTATCGAAACGCATCACCTGACTGCTCATTTACCGCGCAACCCGGAGCGCAAGCCCGAGCCGGTGTAAAATGATAGAAATTAAGACCAAACCCAGAGATCTTCAGCTCTACTATAACTGCCAACCCCATCTACAATCTACTACTATATGTTAGGGCTGCACGATTATGGCCAAAATAACAAGAACAAGATTATTCACCACGATTATTCTTTGATTTTAGGGTTAATTTTCGCTTCCATGGCTCCGTTCTGGGGCCTCTTCTGTTTAACATCTACATGCGTCCACTGGCTCAGATTATGGAAAACAACAAAATAAGTTACCATAGTTATGCGGACGACAGACAAATTGACATAACCTTATCGCCAGGGGACTATAGTCCAATACAAAAACTGACTAAGTGCATTGAACAAATTAACGACTGGATGTGCCAGAACTTTCTTAAATTAAATGAAGAAAAAACTGAGGTGGTTGTTTTTGGAGCAAAAGAAGAACGATTGAAAGTCAGCTTTCAGCTTTAAACGATGTTAAAAACAACAGACAAAGCCAGAAATCTTGGTGTAGACATGGACTCAGACCTGAATTTTAACAGCCACAGTAAGACAATTACAAAGTCAGCCTATTACCACCTTAAAAATATATCAAGGGTTAAAGGACTTATGTCTCAGCAGGATTTGGAAAAACTTGTCCATGCTTTTATCTTCAGTAGACTTGACTACTGTAACGGTGCCTTTACAGGTCTCCCTAAAAAATCAATCAGACAGCTGCTGCTGCTCGAGTCCTCACTTAGACCAAGAAGGTGGATCACATCACTCCAGTTCTGAAGTCTCTACGCTGGCTTCCAGTGCCTCAAAGAATTGATTTCAAAATACTTTTGCTGGTTTATAAATCACTAAACGGTTTAGGGCCAAAATACATTTCTGATCTGCTAGTAAACTATGACCCACCCAGACCTCTCAGCGTTCTGTTTCTATGCTCCACATATCTGGAACAAACTCCTTATTCTTGTAGTGCCCTGTGAATTTTATTCTCGTATTTTATCTGTTTGTAATTTTGTATTCATTTTTAACTTCTCTTTAATGTTTTCTGTAAAGCACTTTGAATTCCCCTGTTGCTGAAATGTGCTATACAAATAAAGCTGCCTTGCCTTGCATGATGTGTAGAGCAGTGCCTTTCACAGTAAAGGCATACATAACTCAAATGAAATGGCAGATTTTAAATGTTCATACCGGGGCATTGTTTTATTCACACTTGTAACGTTTATCTGATCTCGTGCTTCTCTCTTCTCTCATGTTTTGCAATCTCCCCTGACGTTGATGCTTGTTTTTTTGGTCCTACTTTCCTACACTCTCCCTCCCTTTGCTTCAACCCTCCTGCTCTCTCCCTGTGTTCTCTCTCTCTCTCTCTCTCTCTCTCTCTCTCTCTCTCTCAGGTCCATCAGGCGGGGTTAACCTGTGACACCGTGGAGCTGCCTCACCACATCAGCACCGACGAGGAGATCGACAGACTCATCTCGGCGGTACAGCTGTGTCTGAAGGCTCTGCCCAAACCTACACTGGTTACTATGTCCAGGTAAATAATACGGCCACACAGAGTCAAAGACATACAGACGTAAGAGTCGGAATTCAGGCCTATCTTGTAAAAGGTATAGCGGTAAAGAATAGGGCTGGGTATCGGCAATGATTTCCCGATTAAATTCTGATTTACAAGGTCCAGATTCGATCCCAATTAGGTTCGGGATATTTCAGAAAAGAATAGTCTTGATTGTCATGTTGTAATGTATTGTAGTGGGTATACTGTACTGTGTGTATATATATAACTATATATTGGCCGGGGGGGGGGGCATATCATAGTGGGGGGTCTGGGTGTCCTCCCCCAAGGAAGTTTTGGGCATCAACGACTTAATTTCCTGTATTCGGATAACTTTTATGCACCAATTTACAGTGGAAATCCCTTTGTTTAGCCTATGTGAAGAAGAAAAACACAGATGGCAATTCAAAATATATCAAAAATATAATGGAAAGTATGTCGTTGCGTGTCATTGGGCATTTTTAAGAGGGTATATGGAAATCCTGGAGCTTTCTTAGTGGGTATACTGTGTATACCTGCGTATCACGTAGACTACACCACTGGTAATAGGATGCAGTCCTGTTGGTGCAAAAGTGCATAAACAAATATAAAAGAGCCTCCGAAAGTCACAATAAACATGTAGTAAGAAAAAAAGTTACAAAATTGTTATTAAATTGTACAAACAAAAAGCAACCCTCCAATATGTTATGTTTACATTAAGAATTGACGCCCAATGTCTAAAGTGCTTTTTACTTATGCTATACATCCATGGTGAAAAGGCATATGTTAAAAGATTGATTTCAGGATTTTATGAATCGATATCAGATCACTCAAAGAAAGATCGATTTGAATTGGAGAATCGAATATTGTAACCCGGCCCCGGTGAAGAAAGCATTTAAAGATCGTTGTTGATGTGTGTTTCCAGGTCCAGTCTGGATGAATACTGCCCGGTAGAGCAGGTGGATTCGGTCCAGAGCAGAGTACTGGCGGTACTGGAGAGCCTGTATGGAGCACTGGACTTACACAAAGACTACGAAAACAGCAGCACAGAGACTCAGGGCTGTCAACCACAGGCCTCCTAACACACACACACACACACACACACACACACGTGTCACTTTTGGATTGGATGTACCGTTTGATAAAGACAACCACATCAAAAAAGGAGACGTCAGGGGCTTGTTTGTTTCAATGAATTCATGTTATATGTTAACATTAGAAGTGGCCATAGATGTTGTAATACTTGTCAACAAATAACATGTGCAGACTCAAACCACTGAACGATACTGAAACCCATTTGAGAAAGTACTGTATATGTCCAAGACATTAGGATGCCCCCAGCAGACTGATGAATGAAATGATTTGGGTTCATTTTTTATCCGTTTCTGTAACCTGGCAGTAATCTTTCAGTTCAGTTTTTCTTGAAGGTCTTAGTTTTTATTTAGTTTCCGTTTACTAAAAGTAATTTGTACTGCTTATTTTTTTTTTTTTTTTTACAGTAGTTTACTACAATAACCCTGCAGTCACCCCCGCTGGCCTCACCAGCAAAAAAACTCAACTGCACCATCTAGTGGATTGACAAAGCAATTGATTGTACTATTTTAGTACCAAAAAAAGTTCAATTCTCGTGCAATTTATCTAATTAAAGATCGATACTACACATCTGTGTATCGACACAGTAACGCCACGGAAAATATTGCGATACTATACTGTATAGATTTTTTATTTTTTTTTACCCCACCTCTACTCCTCCCCTGTACTCTGAACGTTGTGTAAAATCAGTTATGTGCTCCTTTACTGTTTGTTTTACACCGTTTTGTGAAAAAGTATACAAATAGTAATGATGACTTTTGGTTATGTTTATTCTACTGTAAGTAAAGCCAAAACATAACCATAACCAATGCATTTGAACTACACATGGCCAGAATCTTCCTTCCTACCTTTTTTTTTTTTTTTAAATAAAGTTTACAAAATGCATACTCCCTCAAGCTGTATTTATTCAGATGGATACAGTGGCACTCATAAGTTTATGAACCCATGCTAAAGGTGACTAAAAAAAGGAATCTTTTGGGAATTGATCTTAATGCCTTAATTAAAAAAATTAGGAAAAATCCAACCTTTGAGAACACCAATTTTCTTTGTGAAGGAATAATGTATCGTAAATAAATAAATGTTCTTCCTTAAAATACCTAGAGATTGGCATGGGGTACTTTCCATAAGCTCATCTCTCAATGCAAATCAAACCAGCTATTAGGCTAACTGAAATAAAACCATGCCAATCTCTGGGTTTGGTGAAGGGGATGTGATGATGTGAGGCTATTTTAATTCCAAAGGTCAAGGGAACTTTATCAGGATCATAGTATCCTGGATCCATGAAATAACTGGCCTTTAAAAATAAACATCTGCCTGCCTCTATGGGAATTTAACATAGGGGTGTAGTCACTTATGCCCCCTGTATTTTAAAGGAAGAACATTTATTTATTCACGATACATTATTCATTCACAAAGAAAATTGGTGTCCTTAAAGGTAGAATTTTTCGTAGTTTTTTTAATTAAGGCATTAAGATCAATTTCCAAAAGATGATTTGTTTAATTCCTCTTTTTAGTCAACTTTAGCATGGGTTCATAAACGTATGAGTGCCACTGTATAGGCCTGTACAAGGGGTAAGCAGCAACCAAGGACACTTGGGACTTGACACAATGGGACTTTATTACAGAATCTCTTCAATACTGGAAGCAAATATTGCGGCAAAGTAGTTTATCAAGTTATGGTTCCAATGACAGGTCAGTATTGGTAATATACTGACTGGACTCTTTGTTTCACAGCTTCTAAACATTAACAAACAATTGACTATTCTGTAAATACATAATCTATAGCCTTCTAACGTGGATATTTTAACATTAAAGTGAATTATCTTTTTAATCACATGTACTTCGAGAGTATAGTTTGGGTTTGTGGTGGCGCCTGTATTTCCACTATTTAACCTGTAGAGGACGCCATAACGCCTCAAATGCACATCTGCCTAAAACCCTCAAAACTCATTTTGACAGTGAAGAAAAAACCCTTTTACTGCCTTTAGGTCCAGTGATCACTGTTACTGTATCTAAAATGGGTGTAGTCATACATGGGAAAAGGTTATTTTTTATTTATTTTTTTTATTGACAAAAAAACAAACTCTCGTAGGGGAAAGAGAATATAGGCTACATGCGTAGATACGATACAAATGTTGTCAATGTACAAGAAAGAATTACCTAAGCAAAAAAAACAAAGAAGAAACCACACAAGGGCGAGATTAATCAAAACAGTCGTTTCCTAGATATGGCATTACACATTTCTCTTGCAATTTTACTAGATTTGATCTTTTTCAGTGAGGAAAAAAAACTATTTAAAATCATTCATAAACCATGAACAAAGGAAGGCTTTAAAACATCTCCACTTACTGCAATGGATATGATATTTACCCATAAGAATAATCATATTGACTAAATCTGATTGTTTGGGAAAAGGTTGAAGTCTGAGCACTAATGTTTGTGTTTTACAATGTCAGGCAGTGGGCGTTCACAAAGCACGGAAAGGCGTCGTTTGGTTCCGTTAGTTTGGTTCTCGCCACCCTGGCAGTCAGTGATAGCTGACCAGTATAACGCCATAGACCAGCATCGGACCAACACGCTCACGGTACCCGGACGAGAAGCAGCAAGCCACCTAACATGAAGGACAACAGTTTGCCCCGAATTGTGGTTATTATCTTGTGCACGGTGGTTTTTATCGCCGTTTTAATTGTTAACGCTTTGGCTGGAGCGGGCAGAGGTAAGTTAAAAATAACGCTATTCAGACACTTTTTTTTTATTGCGCCAAGTTAACGTTACAGCTGAAGTTTTTTTGAATCGTTTTAACACTGGCGCATTCAACGTAACATTGTTTGCAACACGTTACATTTGGCATTTATTACATGTGTTTCTCATTTATTCAACTGTGTTTTCACTGGTTACGAAACTGTTTTCCCTGGGAGGGAGACTCCCAGACACCAGCTAGTTAATGACGCATCGGTGGAAACTCGTTAACTTGTTGCGTAGCTAACGGTCATTAGCTAGAGTAATGTAAAATCACGGCGGAAAAAAAACTACTTTTAATTTGCGGTGACGTTTACTCACAGAGGGAAACATGCGCGTATGGTCGGTTCACCCAAATTACATAGCTAGCCGTTTTCTTACTTTACTCTCAATGTTGGTGGATCCAACAATTTAGCCAGTCGGGTGGAATGTCATTCATGGTGCTCACAGCAATCACAATGAGAATCCACAGCAACATATCTGGCAACAAAAATACATACAAAACTGTCCCAACAGCAAATTTGCGTTTCCTAGGATGGAGAAGGCATGAACCGCCCTACTAGTCCTCTGATTAGCTAGTATTCGTTGTCTTCTTTGGCTGGATTGGTTAGGTTTAGTTGGGGTAAAATTCTCCGCAGAATACCAAGCCAATCAGAGGCAGAGTAGGGCGGGACATGCCTTCGTCATCCTAGGAAAACGCAAATTCATCTACTGGTGCTCCTGTTGGTGGGGAAGTTATTAAAAAAAGAAGAAGAAATGACGACATCCATGGGTAGGGTGTGGCATAAACATATAATTAGCAACAGATGCATCATCAGACGTATTATAAAATGTCTATAATACTAGGAAGAAAGTACTGTGTGGAATTTGTTATTATTTTTTTAGTCATTTTACAGCGGCATGGCTCGCTCCTTTTTAGATTCTGTATCGCTAACGTATTTAAGTAATATGTCTGAAAATATTACACATAATATATCAGAATCATAAAGGGATTAATTTACAAGGAAGATACACTGGTTGTTGGTGCATACATAAACATGAATTTGAAATAAACAAACAATAAATGCAGAAACAAATACATTTTATGTTTCAAGATTTTTGGACTTGGAAAACAAATGTACTTTCTGCCAAACTGACCAAGAAAGTATAATTCACAAACGTAATCCAACATGCCATATTGGATTACATTTTGGAAAGACTTTTAGTTTTTACTATTATTGAAGCAGGGATCAACAATAAATAAGGGTTGCCCGATGGCCCCCGGGCAGGTAAAACTCCACGTCCAACATACACACACCATTTTCATGAGATCAGTCTGCCACGTCGAGCAAGTAAATAGAACAACTCAGCTACTGACGTATCAGACGGGATGGATCCAATTCTTTTTGTCTTTACACATCCAGTACACATTTTGCTTCACTTGCCCTACAGATCCTTCCTGGTGGCTGCTACCCCCCCCCCCCCCCCCCCCCCACACACACACACACACACACACACACCAGTCACTGTTGGACTGTTTTTAACGGCCTCATGACTGAACGTTTCTGTTGTTTTCCAGGTCCTTTCCATTCCTCTGCAGGTAATGTATCAGGCCGCTATGAGACAGACATCACTCCAGCTGGCTGGACCTTCTCTATCTGGGGTGTTATCTATACCTGGCTCACCCTGATGGTCCTATACCTCACTACATATGTATTCAGAGGGTAGGCTTGCATCAACACACTGTAGTCATACTAGACATTTACACATGCAGATTTAACAATAAACTGGCTATATTAGCCCATATATACAACCCCTCCCTCCCTCCCTCCCTCCTTCCCCCATCATGGACTGAGGTCTAACTTAATACTTGAACAATGGCTGTAACCCTATTACTTCAAACCTGTAATATTGACTGTTGATTTGTGTCTATCCTACTGTCTACTTTATTCCCTTTATAATGCCCATATTTAATGCTGTCTTTTTTTAAACTTTACCCTTGCACTGCTATAGTTTTTATATTACTATGTCTACATTATTCTTTTATATTTATCTATCTATATCTATCTAATTCATTCATTCATCTGATAGTCAGAGCAGCATGCAGATGAAACTGCTGTCTCTCTCTCTTCCTGTGAACAGATCCTGGGCTCAGTGTCTGCTGCCCTACTCCTTCTATTTTTGCTGGCTGTCCAACATGGTGATGAACATGACATGGTTGCTGCTGTGGGATAGAGAGTATGTCTGCTACTTTTACTGATCACTTTATTCATTTGCACAGAAAAAAACAAACAAACTTAAAGACAACAACGGCAAGGAAAACGAAGTGTAATGTGGACCTGTGGATGAGTGTATTAGACATTACCGTTTAAAAGAGAATCTGCAGATGTGTGCCAAACGCTTTTGCCCATTTTCTATGAACCACTGTCATAATTCATGTGCTCAATTAGGTTATAAGTCAGTTATTACACAGTGGAATTTGTTTGACTGCATCTGAGAAATGTATGAATCAAGACACTTTTAGGCCACCGCATGTTCCAGTTAACTTTGATGAAGTGAAAACACACAGTGAGAGGGTCAGTGAGAAATACAATTATGAACCTGAAAATTAGCATAATATGAGGTCTTTAAGTCGAGGAAGTTGCCGAATACTCGAGGCAGAATCCATTTTATCACCTCCTGAAATGTGCACTTGTAATGAAACGATTGATCTTGAGATGCTGCTCCTCTCTTTTTGTCTTCCTCTGTGTCGCAGGTTGATGCTAGCAGCTCTGGTTGTATTAATCCTGATGGCGATCACCAACTACACTGCTTTGTTCTTCTGTTGCTTTGCCACCGACTACTACGGCCTCTGGTTACAGACATACCATCGCAAAGACCTGGCCTGTCTCCGAATATTGGTACGTGTTCAAATTAGTTTATTCGGATAAACCCCTTGAGACGTATCATCTCGTTTTGGAGGGGGTCCCAACATAGAAATATAATCATAACACAACAAAAGAGAAGTGACAGAAAATAGAAATACAATTATCGAGCCGACAACGTACATACAACATGCATAAGGCCGGCTTCACCCTGCCTGCGTGGCGTGAGCGTGGCGTTTTCTATGTCTTTACACACCAGAAACGTGTCTGACGCGGCGCTGCTGCTGCTGCTGCTGCTATCCTTGTCTGTACACGTATGTTTCCCATTGATAAAATGAAATGCGAAACATGGATATAGACTGATTGGATTACAGCAAAGACAACGTCGGCAGTACTGACGGCAAAATAGGCTACAGAATATCTTGTTCTGTATTGACAGGTGCAATTTTTTTTTATTACATTTATATATGCATTAATGTCATTTATTAAATGTGTTTGTGTCAAACTGACACACAAACATCTTTTCGTGTTCTATGTTGCCTGGAAACGCTTCCAACGCGCTTGCGTGTCACGTGAAAAATAGGCGTTGGTCCTATTTCTAGCATGGACGTGTTTTCGGCGCGGCTCTAACCTGTTAACATGGGAGCCGAAATAAAAACGGACACGCCACGCAGCTGACACGCTCACGCCACGCAGCCAGTGTGCAGGAGGCCTAAGTTCATCAAAACATTACAACCACTAGGTGGCCAAAATGGCCAATAACAAATAAACACAAAAAGTGTGAGTGGATCACCAACTACAGGCGGATATAAACATGATATACATATATATATATATATATATATATATATATATATATATATATATATATATATATATATATATATATATATATATAAAAGTGTATATGGACAGATGGTACATTAGTAGAGCTGCAAATAACAGTTATTTTCATAGGTGATACATCTGTTGATTATTTTCTCGATTAGTTGTTTAGTCTCCAAAAAGTCAGAAGCTGTCGATCAGTGTGATCAACTGTTAACATTAGTTGGCAGACTGCGTTTGCTCTTTATTCACTATATTGCTGATGAGTCTCAATAGTTAAGGAATGTCCCCTGTGCTCCCAAATGTTCATATGTCCAGGTCCAGAACGGTTTGGCTCTCTACACCACGTGGACTTCCATCGCTTCTCTGATCAACTTTTCGTTGGTTCTCCACCTGTGGGGGGTGGACCGGAGCACGGCGGCAACGGCTTCTCTGTGCATCCTGTTTGCCGAGGTGGTTGGATGGTAAGCGTTGATTGGACAAGGTGACGTGATGGGCATTTGAAAAGTAGAAGAGCCATAGATGCGATACTAGCAGATTAGCTTTCTTTTAGTTCCGACAATGGCTATAGCATGAATCCATCACTTAAAGGACATATCCGGCGCAAAATGAACCTAGGGGTTAATAACACGTGTACCGAGTCGACCGTTCTCTGGGATCTGTTTTCATGCTAATCCAATGTGACCAGTTTTAGCGCTAACCGCTAATTAGCTTATGAAGCTATTCGTCGGGGCATCCGAAAGTAAAAAGAAATCGCTATTTCTACACCACTAACGAGGCTCAAAATAGCACCACACTTCCACGGTAGCATAATGAGGGTCCCTACATGTAAACGGAAGCATTGAGAACGTTACGGGAATACGAGAAGTACCTTTCACGTATACAGGCAGGCGCCATCTTGGGAAAACAGTCATGACCAGACGAACGCCGTGCACCGTGCATTGAAAGGGTCCTTCCAGAAAAATGAAAAAATGCCCAAAACAAAATTTTTTTTTTTTTTGTGATTGTTGCGGGCAAAGATCCTTGATTATGCGTCAAGTTTTCTTAACTTGCAAAAGCTGCGGTTTCATCGTGTCTTCATCGCGAGGTTTGCAGCTTTTCGATGACGTTCACGTCGCGTAATCACGTCACTTCATAACGTTTCCATGGCAACGGGAAAATGGCTGCTCTTGTGTGAAGTAAACGCAACATTTTTCAACTTTCTGCTAAGATATATGTGTGACTTTTTTTGCAACGAAAATGCGGGGATTATGAAATCATGCAAGCCCCGCATATTTTGCACGGAAATCGGCAATTTATGCGGCGAAAGTGCGCTCCCCCCGCATAATCACGTTTTTCTGGAAGGACTGATGGAAAAGTTGAATAAACTTGATACATGTTACTAAAGACAGCAGCTACTAAGGGAAGCTTCAGTGCAGAACGTCTGGTATCGGTATCAACCTTAGATTTTCTTATTCAAGTCATCAGCAACATCACGTGGGATATAATCTATAGAGGTATTGCACTCTATACATACATTTTCCCATTGGTTAATGATTGCTTTGTCTGTGTGTGCAGGTTTGTTCTTGAGAACTGGGTGCTGGACCGTTGGGTGCGTAACATCCTGACAGTGTACCCTGTGGTGATCGTGGCTCTGGTTGGGAACATCTTCAAGCATTTTAAGCCAGCTCATCCCACTCCAAATTCTGTGTTTATGGGTGAGTGTAACATAACGGTACCGTCCGCTACCACGGCGGGATCACTACAACTGTGATTTCCCCAGCGACAGCCCTACTTACCTCTTCATAGCAGAGCCTAACAAGCTAAATATTTATCTGGCATCTGACTTTATCTTGCACTTAGTTGACTGTTGGACAGAACAGTCCAAATCCATACAAACTGTATCAATGGAATTTGCCTACAGTGACGTGTTGCCTTTTTATACTACCTAAAATGATTTCCATTGAAGGTCCCATGGCATAATAACATTAATATGAGTTCCCCAGCCTGCCTATGGTCCCCCAGTGGCTAGAAATGGTGATAGGTGTAAACCGAGCCCTGGGTATCCTGCTCTGCCTTTGAGAAAATGAAAGCTCAGATGGGCCGATCTGGAATCTTCTCCTTATGAGGTCATAAGGAGGAAGGTTATCTTCCCTTTCTCTGCTTTGCCCACCCAGAGAATTTGTCCCGCCCATGAGAAAGAGAGAGACATCATGGCTTGCAAAAGAGCGAAGCATGGCAGTTGGTCAGGGCCACACCCCCACCCTCCACCTTGCCCCCCCCCCTCTCTCCTCCTCAATAGCATTTAAAGCTACAGACACAGAAATGGCACGTCCTAAGGAAAGCTCATTGTGGGACTGGCTCTAGTGGCTGGAATTCTGCACCAAGGCTGAATTTCGGGAAAGAGACTTCAGATACAGTATTAGGGGACCACTAAGGTCTATAAAAAAGAGACTTCAGATACAGTATTAGGGGACCACTAAGGTCTATATAAAAGAGACTTCAGATACAGTATTAGGGGACCACTAAGGTCTATATAAAAAGAGACTTCAGATACAGTATTAGGGGACCACTAAGGCCTATATAAAAGAGACTTCAGATACAGTATTAGGGGACCACTAAGGTCTATATAAAAGAGACTTCAGATACAGTATTAGGGGACCACTAAGGTCTATATAAAAGAGACTTCAGATACAGTATTAGGGGACCACTAAGGTCTATATAAAAGAGACTTCAGATACAGTATTAGGGGACCACTAAGGCCTATATAAAAGAGACTTCAGATACAGTATTAGGGGACCACTAAGGTCTATATAAAAGAGACTTCAGATACAGTATTAGGGGACCACTAAGGCCTATATAAAAGCATCCAAAAAGCACCATGTCATGGGACCTTTAATGTTGGAGGTAGGGATAGACCGATACTGGTTTTTCAAGGCTGATATTGATACCAATTATTAGTAGTAAATGAAACCGATATTTAGAGTGAAAATGCAAATCTTTAAGTCAAAAATAAGATTTTGGAATGTTACAAACTCCAACACAAAACTTTGTTTAAATGCTTTAAGCAATTATTTAATAAATTAAAAACTTTCAACATAATACACAGTAACGGAGAGTCAGATAGTGTTGTGGGCGGGACATTAAGTCAGACTCAGTGGTGAGTGAAACCGAAGCAGAGAGACAGACACAGAGCTGGAGCCGAGCCAAAGTAGACCACTTTTTAATTCATTAACTTCATCGGTTATCAGGCAAATAAAACACAGACACAGATAATCTGCAAACTGCCAAAAAGTGGACCGATAAATGGTCTATCCCTACTTGGAAGGTGACTTAAGTTTTGGTGGCTGACCCAATCACCCACTGTTACATTTTCTTTTTCTTTTGTGTCCAATCAGTTGTACTGCTGGTGTTAGCATGTGTCCTGCTGGTGTCCCGACTCTGTACCGTCATCTGGAGAAACAAATGGCGGCCTCTCCACTCCCCAGGCTCTGCACGGCTGATGATATCACCCCTTGATGGCAGTAAATTCAAGATCTTTTCTTAAACAACAGAAACTTGTACATTTCCTCCTGTCCCGCTCTCAGGCCACTTTCACACAAGCCTCTGCAATGCTCCACTAGGTTTCAAACTCATGAAGGTGTTTAACTAGTCATGGATTTGCATAGACAACATGGATAAGAACTGTATTTCTTTAAATAGACTGGCTTGAAAAAGAAAGTGTTCAGAGTCTGTAATGGGAAGGCAAGAAAACATCTCTTTTCTCAAACTGCAATTTAGACAATGCAAGACTTTCTTTGAAATATGAATAAACTACTATGACTGTTTGCCACTACTTACCATTAATTATTGCCTATTTGTAAAGCACTTTTTATACAAATACATGCGTGTGCATTTTGTTATCATGTTTTGTATGGCTATTTTAAGGCCGTTTTATTGTTGCTTTCATTGCTTTCTTTATTTGTGTATCCATTCAGTGACAATAGACCATATACTGTCAATATAATGTATGTTGGCTTTTATACATTATCATTTTAATAAAATAGGAGCTTTTTGCTGAAAATTAAAGCATTCTTTTAAACATCTAATTCTGTATGATTTTTCTGAAGAAATGTATAAAATCAACTGCAAAAACACTATTTGGCTGAAATGTACAGTAAAGATATATCGGTTCATGGAGTGTGTTTATTTATAGAACCGGAACAGACAGATTACTGAAACAAAGATTAGACATTCCTCGCTTGTATAACGACGAGTCAATGCAGAGGTGCAGTCACTTATGGATTTACATTGCCAGACTTATCTGTACAGCGCTGTGGAGTAAGGTCTGGCTACACCACAGATGCCTTCTGTTATTAAAAAAAAGTCATCCAAAAGGTCATGTATAGTATGTAGAAAAAAGTCATAGTATAGCATGTCGAAAAAAAGCCATAGTATAGTATGTTGAAAAAAGTCATAGCATGTCAAAAGAAGTCATAGTATAATACGTAAAAGAAAGTCATGAAAAAGGTCACTGTATAGTATGTCGAAATAAAATCCTAGAAAAGTCATAGTATAGCATGTCGAAAAAATTCTAAGTATAGTATCTCGAAAAAAAAGTAATTGTACAGTATCTTGAAGTCTTAGTATAGCATGTAGACAAAAAGTCATGAAAAATTCATAGTATAGTATGTCAAAAAAAGTCATGGTATAGTTTGTCATCAAAAAGTAATAAAAAAGTCATAGTATAGTATGTCGAAGAAGTGATAAAAAGTCATATAGTATGTAAAAAAAAAAAAAGTCATAATATAGTCTGTTGAAAAACGTCATAAAAGTAAGCAAGTAGTACTCATAGTATAGCATGTCAAAAAAAAGTCATAGTATAGTACGTTAAAAAAAGTCATGAAAAAGGTCGTATAGTATGTCGAAATAAAGTCATAGAGAAGTCATAGTATAGCATGTCGAAAAAATTCAAAGTATAGTATCTTGAAAAAAGTCATGAAAACTCAGTATAGTATCTCGAAAAAAAAGTAATTGTACAGTATCTGGAAAAGTCATAGTATAGCATGTAGACAAAAGTCATGAAAAATTCATAGTATAGTATGTCAAAAAAAGCCATAAAAAAGTGGAAGTGATAAAAAGTCATATTATAGTATGTAAAAAAAAAAAAAACGTCATAAAAGTAAAAAAAAGTAAGCAAGTAGTACTCATAGTATAGCATGTCGAAAAAGGTCATAGCATAGTATGTCAAAACAAAGTAATAAAAAAGTCAATAGTATGTCAAAGAACGTCTGGAAGAACATACAAACTCCACACATAAAGGTCCAGCCCGGACTGGGGATCGAGCAAAGGTTAAGAGTCTGCAGTGCCTGTTTGCTGGTGCTAGCTGGAGCTGTGCTAACCATTGAGCCACCATACAACCAGTCATGACATAGCATTGTGCTTGTGGGCTTGGCGTCACGGCTCTATGGATTCATAGTTTACTATATTTTTACATATCGAAAAAAAATGATACAAAAGTCATAGTAAATGTCAAAGAAAGTCTAAAAGAACATGTAAACTCTACACAAAAAGGTCCAGCCCGGACTGGGGATCAAACCAAGGGTCATAGTCCGCAGTGTTTATTTGCTGGTGCCAGGAGCTGTGTTAGAACTACTGAGCATTCATGCCACCAAATATATTTTGAGTTCTAACAAATTCATGGCATAGTTTGTCCAAAAAAAGTCATTAAAAATAGGCATAGTATAGTATGTCAAAGAAAGTCTGGAAGAACATACAAACTCCAAAAGAGCTCAACATTTTGATATTTGAATGGTTTTTTGTAGCTGAAAGTATGCAGAAGTAGTAGGCGACAGAAAGTCATACGGAAGAATCGGAAAACCATTTTTAACGATTTGTTTGGGGGCATTTCAGCCTTTAATGGAAAGGAACGCTAGATATGAGAGAGGGAAGACATGCAGGAAATTGTCCAGGTCGGACTCGAACCCTAAACCTTCAGCGTCGAGGAACACACCTCTATATATTTGCGCTTGCTCTTCCAATTGAGCTAACCCGGCCACAGCAGTCACACTTTCAATTCACAATTCTCCAGTCCTTTGGGTGGCGGTAATGAAGCTGCGCACCACCAATATTTCCAAAGAGGTAAAAGAAGAGGAAGTGAAGAAGTGAGGAAGTGGTAGCGCTGGTGGAAAACGGACTACTGGGCAGCACAGTTGCTAGTATCTGCTGTCCATAATAACACCCGCTTTGCGTTGAACAATCTTTACTATCGTGTCCAAAATGTCTAAAAATGCACTTTCCGACCGGTTTAGAAAAGTAGACGTTGATGAATACGACGAGAATAAGTTTGTGGACGAGGAAGACGGAGGAGAGAACCAGGCTGGTCCGGACGATGCAGAAGTAGACGCTTTGCTCAGACAATATCCTTTAACTTGAAGTAACGTTAAGTTAACGTTCCTTAAAAACGGTAAGTCTTGTCAGACAGGGGGCACAAACTAGCCCACAACACCATAACACGTTTCTGTCCTATTGACCTGAGGCGTTACAATAGATTGGAGGGCTAAAAGAAGGGCAGAATATGGATTGAAGGTAATATTTATACTCTCATTCAAATTGTTTTAAATTATAGTCATGTTATGAGACATGGGGGACATTTATTTGGCAGTTCGCACAACGGTGAGTAATTAAAAAATATAACGTTAAGTTGTCATAGTAGCAGCATTTCCGGGTGTCATTTCACCGGGTGTGGTCGCTTCACTAGTTGCCAGTAAAAATGAGTTGATAGATGTAACTTTAGTGTTTTTTTTTTGTTTTTAAAGTTATTTTTATTGGTATTTTGGTAACTTTGTTGTTTTAACCAGACTTTATTTTTGATTTTGTGTGTGTGTGTGTGTGTGTGTTTGTGTGTGTGTGTGTGTGTGTTCTTGTTTAACTATATTCGTGGGGTCCCAAAACCAGGAATACAGTATACTTGTGGGGTCCGGACAGCTTTGTGGGGCCAAAATGCTGGACCCCACAAGTTTAAAGGGCTGTTTGAGGGTTAAGACTTGGTTTTAGGATTAGGGTCTAGGGAATGCATTATGTCAATGATGGGTCCCCACAAAGATGTGTGTGTGTGTGTGTGTGTGTGTGTGTGTGTGTGTGTGAGTGAGAGAGAGAGAGATATAAATGTGCAGACAAAGTTTAAGACTTTTTAGGGGAACGGAGCAAAGATACAAGCATCTCTCTGGTAAATCAAACACTGTGTATAACCTATTGTATACCACAATGAGGCATTATTATTATTATTATTATTACAACGTTATTTCCAACATACTTTTTTCGTGAAACAGAAATATTGTTCTGCTGTATTTTCAAGCTGGTTAAAAAAACTCAATACTTGGAACACAATACAAGCATATGTGAGAAGGGAAACACAAATGAAAACAGCAACGGAGCTCAAACACAAGTCAAGGAGGCTTCTGTTTTACAGATGAAAATACTTCAGATCTGTCTGGTTCCCCCTCACTTGAGGATCTGAAAATGTCCAGGCGATGCTCAGTTAGCCAAGACATCAGTCAAATGCAAAATATGACGAAGCTCCTGTTCACGTTTTAGCCTGCATTTTTTTGATCTATTCCCTCAGTGTTTTTCTTTTTAGTTATTCTTCGGAGACCAAAGGAGGATGCTGTGGTGGCAGCGTACCATGTAGAAAACACTTTCTCTCATTTCTTTAGATTAATTCAGTAGAGTAATGTGATGTACATGTATCTCTGTCACTGGAACTGTGTAGTCCTTGACTTGTTTTGTAAGGGGAACATGAATGCAGCTCTCCAAGCAGTGCTAAAGAATCCTCCAATCAACACCAAGAACCAGGTCGCCAAGGTATGTAACATTCTTTACTAAGTGCAATAACAATCTCAGAATGTGATGATGGAGAAAGTGCCTCTCCACTTTGAGTCCTCGAAGCACGATGTGAGGAAAATATTAGAGATGGCCCGATACCATTTTTTGCTTCCGGATACCGATTCTGATACCTGAACTTGCGTATCGGCCGATACAGAGTACCGATCAGATACCAGTGTGTCATATATTTTAACAACTGTATACTACTATCCCTGTATGGATGTGATATTATTTCTATCTTTGTTGTCGGTCTGGCTCAGGTTAAACTCTTTGTGAAACATGAACGCCCCAGAACGTTCTTTTATTCTCCAGTTTGACAGTCAGTCATAACGGAAAAAGAACATAAATAAACTACTTTAACGTATGTTCTTTTATTGAACAAATTGAACATTGAATTGACAATAACAGGCACTACTAAAAAAGAATGACGTATACACTTTAAAGTGCAGTTTTCTACTGTTATTTTCTTTCAACTAACACAAAAAAAATCTCGTAGTGTCTATCGCGATATGTCGCGACCTTTCCCGATATGTATATTGCGCCAGTGATACGAGACATTCAACCCATTACAGCATTTATGAGCAAACTTGTGTATTTGTCTGCATGTATTGATTGTTTTTGTTTGGAAATGTACCATTTGTTAGTATAAGTAGAATGCTTACAAATGTGTCAAAATGATTTATTATTCATTTAATTGTAAGTGATAGCACAAGCAGGGTGGATTTAGTGTTTCGGTTGGTTATGGCATTTCCTGTGACAAAAGGATATGGGGGCTGTGGAGGGGCTGTCTATGCCAATTATCCAGTCACATATTAGATACATCAGCAGATGCTACAGCATGCGAAAAGCCGTTTATTAACGTAAAAAGGTAGTATGTGAGCGGGAAAGGAATGGAAGATGGGAGAACACGTACACAGGATTATTGTCACGGTGACATTAGAGATCCTCTTTTACTTCTCCAGCTCTTTACATCTTCTGTTGTTAATGCCTGTAATCAGGGTCCAGAATTAGCACCATCCACAAGCCAAACGCTGCTAAACTATCTAAGTGGCCGGTAGATTTTCTTCACTCACTAGCCAAAAATCAACGGTAATCTATTGAGCGGCTGGTACAATTTGAACATTTCCTAGCCGTGTGTGTGTGTGTGTGTGTCTGTGTGTCTGTCTGTGCGTAATAGTCTTTATTGTCATTGTACATGTACAATGAAATTGAATGCAGTCCTTTTCAGGAAAATAATAAATACATGTCCCTATAAAATATAAATATATAGCGTGTGTTTGTTTGCTTGTGTTGGTAGGAGCGAGCCGAGCAGCTGGTGGTCAAAGTGCTGAGCAGTTTTAAGAGCGGCGACATAGAGAAGGCCGTGGGCTCGCTGGACAAAGCTGGAGTGGACCTGCTGATGAAATACATCTACAGAGGCTTCGAAACCCCGTCAGACAACAGCAGCGCCGTGCTGCTGCAATGGCATGAAAAGGTACGCGGTTAGTCATTAATTATACAAACAAGCGTCCTTAAAAAGAAGCAAGAAATTGTTCTAGTTGGGGAAGTGTCATACGGCGAGCGCATAAGGAGAGGAAAGATTGCGAAAATCCTGATTTCATTTGGTGACATTACTACCGTGCAACAAAGAAATCTGTCAGGTGTTACACATACATTAACCGGAGCTTTAGACCAGGGATGCACCGAATCCAGGATTCAGCCTAATATTGGGCTTTTTGTCGGGGTTCGGTTTCTGCCGAACCTTAGAATTTTTTTTCCACCGAACCCTACGCTTGCACCACGCGCGCTACGCTGGTCGACGTAATGACGTCGACCAGCGTGCAGAATACCAGTTGTGCATGAAGGAATCTACAGACAGCAGCCAAAACGCAGCAACTTCAGGTACATTACATACATTAATGTGTTTACTGTGTTAATGGACTGAGGACGGGAGGAGGATTCGGTATTCGGATTCGGTATTTGGCCGAACCTCAAAAATCTGGATTCGGTGCATCCCTACTTTATCCTACACAACCGGTAGGAATCAGACCGGTTTAGAACGCAAATTTCGGTTCCACCTAATGTGTCGACTGAAATATTTTCCCTCGGTCGCTCCGAAACGGACGTAAAAATATCCCACTCTCTCTGTAGTCTACCGTTAGCTAGCTACTGTAAATGTAGGCTACTTTTCAAATGCCATATTTTCCCTCTGGGCTCACCGGAACGGACGTAAAAGCCTTTCTTTGATGTCATTTTTCATTTTTCCAAGAATCGGTTTAGGAATCGGAATCGTTTTTAAAAGTACTGTTCGGCATCGGAATCGTAAAAATCCAAACGATGCCCGACCCTAACCACAACTCAAATATATTTAGGATGTTTTCATAAACAGTTGGTGAATAGTTGAGAACAGATCAATGAATCTTTGCAGCTCTACACTGCACTACACCTATATCAGACTGTGTGTGTGTGTGTGTGTGTGTGTCCACAGGCTCTGGCGGTGGGAGGAGTGGGCTCTATTGTCAGAGTCCTGACTGCCAGGAAGACGGTCTGATCCTCGCAGAAAGTCCTTCTGCAAAACCGGCATTAGACAGTAATCTGGCCAAACACAAGATCACTAGGGCTTCCTGTTTTTTGGACATGATTCCTGTTTATTTTTATACTGAAGCTGAGTGCCCTCCGCACTTCTTTCCTCTGTTTTATTTTCTTCTTCTGCATTCATTGTTTTCAGTCACACCTCTGGAATTTAGAAGTGCTGACAGACAGACAGACAGACAGACAGACAGACAGACAGACAGACAGACAGACAGGTGCTGGCACCTTAAACTGTCTCTGTTTGTGTGTGTGTGTGTGTGTGTGTGTGTGCACCAGCCAACCATGCAGAGAGAACAGACACATTTCAGACGCTTCACTCGGACACATTCTCTCCAAAGCAGCGCTACGCTCTTTTTTTCCAAAACTGCCTCCCTGCTGCTCCGATGCCTCAGCGCTCCTCCTCTTCCTCTACTCTCCTTCTGTCCTCGTCCTCCTTTCTCTCTGAGTCATCCAGGTTGAGGAAATGGAAAAGTTTGCTCCTGGATGGACTGCCAGAGACTGGTTGACCTGTCCAGGGTGTTTTCCCTGCCTTTTGCCCAGTGCATGCTGGGATTGGAGTGCTTTTTTTTTTTTCCCTCGTTTTTTTCTACTTACACCACATTGTTGTGTGTAGCCTGGCTTTCAGGTTATACTACGTACATTTTTGAACAAAATAAAGTACTAAAGCCAAGGCTCTAATAAGTGTTTCCGTTTAATTCATGCAACAAATGCAACATTTCCTTATTTTCCCATTTGCTTTAAAGGTCCTATGACATGCTGCTTTCGGATGCTTTTATATAGGCCTTAGTGGTCCCCTAATACTGTATCTGAAGTCTCTTTTATATAGGCCTTAGTGGTCCCCTAATACTGTATCTGAAGTCTCTTTTATATAGACCTTAGTGGTCCTCTAATACTGTATCTGAAGTCTCTTTTATATAGGCCTTAGTGGTCCCCTAATACTGTATCTGAAGTCTCTTTTATATAGGCCTTAGTGGTCCCCCTAATACTGTATCTGAAGTCTCTTTTATATAGACCTTAGTGGTCCTCTAATACTGTATCTGAAGTCTCTTTTATATAGGCCTTAGTGGTCCCCTAATACTGTATCTGAAGTCTCTTTTATATAGGCCTTAGTGGTCCCCTAATACTGTATCTGAAGTCTCTTTTATATAGGCCTTAGTGGTCCCCTAATACTGTATCTGAAGTCTCTTTTATATAGACCTTAGTGGTCCCCTAATACTGTATCTGAAGTCTCTTTTATATAGACCTTAGTGGTCCCCTAATACTGTATCTGAAGTCTCTTTCCCGAAATTCAGCCTTGGTGCAGAATTACAGCCACTAGAGCCAGTTCCACAATGAGCTTTCCTTAGGATGTGCCATTTCTGTGTCTGTAGCTTTAAATGATATTAAGGAGGAGAGGGGGGGGGGGGGGCAGGGTGGGGGTGTGGCCTTGACCAACTGCCACTTTGCTCGTTTGCAAGCCATGATGTCTCTTTCTCATGGGTGGGCCAAATTCTCTGGGCGGGCAAATCAGAGATAGGGGAGGTAACCTTTACCCTTATGACCTCATAAGGAGAAGATTCCAGATCGGTCCATCTGAGCTTTCATTTTCTCAAAGGCAGAGCAGGATACCCAGGGCTCGGTTTACACCTATCACCATTTCTAGCCACTGGGGGACCATAGGCAGGCTGGGGGAACTCATATTAATGTTAAAAAAATCCTCATAGTGACATTTTCATGCCATGGGACCTTTAAGCTTATGTCTATAATTTATTAAAGACCACAAGAAAACATGCCCAAGCTACCAGCTAGCTAATATTGTCATTATGTATAACGACTATTTTCTTTGTCGATTATTTTCTCGATTAGTTGTTTGGTCTATAAAATGTCAGAAAAATGTCGATCCGTTTCGATCCGTCTTGTTCTGTCCACAACTCAAAGATCTTCAGTTTACTGTCACAGAGGAGAGAAGGAACTAGAACATATTCACATTTAACAAGCTGGAATCAGAGAATTTTGAGATTTTCTTTTCTTAAATAATGACTCAAACCGATGAATTGCTTTTTAAAATATTGATAGCGATCCATTTAATAGTTGACAACTAATCGATTAATCCATGCAGCTCTAAAACTAGACATTAGACATGAACAATGTTGAGAAATGAGGAACACAACAAGCCTAGCTGAATGTTATCTTGAACATGAACTGCACGTCTCTAAACGCCGTTATAGGAACTTAACTTGACAAAAAGGTAGAAGTGAGACAAAGGAAATATAGATTTGAATATTTTTATACTAATAGGTAATCCTTTTTTTGAATGACCCCACCTAAGAAGGGCCAAAATGTATCTGGGTGAAAGGCCACGGGCCAAAAATAAATGTAGATGTTGGAGAATACCGTAATTCTTCGTAGATAAAACTTACGTATGTAACTTAATAGGGAAGTTTCCCAGCACTGTGCTTTACGTTGCTGTAAAACTCAGATTAACACTTTTTGGACCCGTTTTCAAAGTTTCCGCATCAGAAATTTTGGTCTCTTTCAACCAAATTGCCCCAAAAAATAAGACGGATGGTTACATACGACGCTCATCGCACGTCAAATTTAAGATCAGTTCACTACTTTCATCGAATTCTGGGTGTTTTATTCTATTTTTTCTAGCATTTGAAAAAACTATGAAATCTCTCGCTTTCTAAACAGTATCCTGACTAAACTGTGACAGTCTGGGAGTATCCACTACATCGTAACTATTTTTCAATACAGTTCATCATTTCAGATTTTTTGGAACTCAAAAATGAGGTATAATTTCAGATAAATGAGGTTTACTGATTAGGAATTCCAAAACAAAAAAGTGTAAAACTAACGGTAATAAGTTGATGTTGGTGGTGAATCCGGTGGTAGTGGAAGAAAAAAATAAAAAGGAATCTTGAAGAAAAAAAATCGCCAGCAACATAAAAAAAAAAAGTTCATTTTAATTTTTTTTACCTGGGAGTACAAGAAGTTGCATGGTCAACGGGAAGACAACACAAGGGTTAAGTACTGTTTAGCTGCACAAAATGTACTTTTCGTAGTCATTACGGTTAGGATTTTACAGCACTTTCAAAATAAGAGAATAAGCATGAGCAGCATGTCAAATGCCTTGGCGGGCCAAAGCAGAGGGAGCGGGGGGAGCGGGGGCCCTAAATTGCTGTAGTCTTTATTTGTGATTTATAAAACCAAACAATAAGAACATATGTTCCATGTTAAACACACACACACATTCAGGTTTATTGTTCAAATAAAAAGATGCAAAATACAGTCTCTCACACACACACACACACGGAAGTGAAGCCGTTTTCACTGAGTTGTGCAGTTCAGTTTGTGGAACTTTCCGCTTTCTGATTCCTAAAGCTACAAACCTGATGCAACGCTTGAGTTTGTGGGGGTCCCTCATAATGAGTCAGCTACACTGACACTGAATTCATCAACAGGCTTAGTTGAGTTGGCACACTAACAGGTAGAACAGCAAACTGATAATAGTATGACATAGGGCTGGGCGATAGGAAGAAAAATCAGATATCACGATATTCTTGACCAAATACCTCAATATTGCTGCGATATTCTAGGGTTGACAATTGGTGCTTTAACAAAATATCTTACACACTTAGATTTGAGATAAATAATCATCAGTAATGTGGACATAATGTCTAAGTGGGGAAAAGGCAAATAATAGAACAGCTAGAACAGTCTGGTAAGTTCAGAAAAGTACAGCACTTTACAGTAATGTAGCCTTTAAAACCAGGAAAAGACAAGACTTGGGTCATATCACGATATTACAATATCCAAAATCTAAGACGATATCTAGTCTCATATCACGGTATCGATATAATATCGATATATTGCCCAGCTCTAGTTTGACAAAATTCATAACTCACAGTCCACTTCTTTTTTTTTTCTTTTTTTTTTTTAATAAGACAACTGAACAAAACTCATCCACCGATGAAGACCGTTTAGATGTGGTTGAACGCTCCACAAAAAGCTGACAAGGACCTCGCATTAAGGGTAGTGGTAGTTTCTAGGTTTAGGAAATTGTAGTACATTCTCACAAATATTGACAAAACTGTCCTGAATTGAAGAGAATCCAGTGAAATCATAAAGTGGGCTGCATTCTTTTCTTTTTTTTTACTTATGTAGTGAAATATTATCTGGGAATGTGACAAAACTGCTCTGATCATAAGGTCACGCTAGTTTCTTTTCATCACTGCCTCTCAAATGCTGCAGGTGTTGTGACTCTTGGATTCAATAAATGAGTTACGTTAGAACCGTACTGCCAAATATCAAACATGTGACATCACTGACAAGAAAAGGAAAACATTTCCAGCTTTTCGTGGAACAAATGCCGCTTCTGAACTAAACATCCAAAAACTTTTTGTAACAGTGAAAATCAGCCGTTGGTGTCCATATGTCAAGACAAGACTGCATTGAGGGATTCTTCAGCACCTGATGTGGGCAGCCAAAGCCTCATTTCAGATGCTGATGTGCCGACACACTTCATCCAGTCACTCATGATTAGTGTATTTGCATTCTTCACATCTAAGAAGTGAGACATTATGATCCTTTGTCAATCACCAACTGCTGGTGAGTAGAGCTGCAACGAACGCTTCTATTCATTATCGATTCATCTGACGATTATTTGGTATTTAAAAAGGTCAGAAAATAGTAAAAAAAAAAAAACAGTGTTTCCCAAAGCCTAAGATGACGCCCTCAAATGTCTTGTTTTGTCCACAACTCAAAGGTGTTCAGTTTACTGTCACAGAGGAGAGAAGGAACTGGAAAATATTCACATTTAAGAAGCTGGAATCAGAGAACTTTAAACTTAAATCGATTATCAAAATAGTTGGCGATTGATTTCAAAGTTGACAACTAATCGATTAATCGTTGCAGCTCTACCGGCGAGTCAGTGGGGATTGAACAGTGAAGGGAGTAGGTTTGTGGAGACAGTGGAGGAGATTGTGAATACTTTAATGGTCCGACTGTATATGGTGCTGCGAAAATATCCTCCCAACCCGACCCACCTCCAATTAAACACACTCCTTCCTCTCCATGTTACAAAAGACATTTATAAAAGAATAAGCCATAGAGAGCAGCCACATATATTAAGAGGACAGTTTGTTTCTACAGGCAACAGATCAAGACAACAGCAACAGGAGTTTTTTTTTTTCTGCTGTACACTAAACCCCCGGCCGTATTATACGAACAGAAAGACGAGCCCTGGTGGTAGCGGTGGTGGTGGTGGAGCTGGATTGTTCTCATACGTTCACACTGGTGGCATGGCGGCCAGAGAGTGACCAGAGCTCCATTCATCTGGAGCGCTCCCATTGTTCCGTTACAGTGACTCCGTTTCACACAGTAGCCTTCTCTAACAAAAACATCGCAGCCATTCAAACCTTCACTGTTCTCTAGTTTTATTTGAAAGACATGTAGTAATAAAAAAAAAAAAAAATAATAATAATAAAAAATAAAAAAAATGTTTAGAGAACACTTACAAAATGATCGGGCAAAAACAAATAATAAAAAAAAGGCAATCTTTGTAGCTCCATATCACTATATAGATGCTTGCACTGCCCACTGCTGGACAAAACTGTCAAGTTTGTCGGTGTGAACGCACATTTTACCTTGAAGTATTCAACATTAATCTTACAGGTGGTTTCTCAAAGGCCCCTATACACTACAGAGCGTGTCACACTGTGCCAGACGGGTCTAATGAAATCTTGGTTGACTGTCCAACATAGAAATAATATTTCTATGCTGTCCTAGCTTGGTTGACACAAGACCCTTCTCAGTTGTAACAGAGTAGGTCTGGGCAAGGTTCATTCACAGTTCATTTCCAAAGAGGCGTCACCAACGGATGCCTCTGGGCTCAATTGGATAGTCCTTCAACCAATCAGACCAACGATCCGGGTGACGTAGCAGCTACAGCGGCATCAACGGGTTGCTGCACTTCGGTGGCCGTCATGTTGAATGTAAACAAAAAGCTGCTTGCCGTCGCTGTGCTATCGTCATCGTGTAAAGCCCGCCTCAACGGTTGTGATTGGTGCCTCGATTTGGAAAAATTGGAAATGGGCTTGAATGGGCTTCTTGGCCAGACTGACTGGCAGAGCAAATCTCAAATTTGCCGGAAGTTCGTCAGGGTTTTCCCAGCCGCCTTCCCACTGGCACTTGAAATCAGCTCTGTAATACGCCCCCAGTGGACGTTGTACTACACCGTTGAAAAGCTTCGGAAGCGACTCACAAAAATGGCGGAGAGACTAGAAGGACTGATAAGTGTCTGAATGTACGATTCTCTATGACCTCTCTTATACAGATAGAAATAGAAAGGCTGCTGCGTGGAGAAGAGTCGCCCAGGACGTTGACATGTCACATTGGTTAAATGTGATATAGCGGTATAATGTCAATAGTTCGTTGTCTGTTGCTAGCTAACCAATTAGCATTAGCAGGTTTGTTTATCAGTACCATAGCAACGCTAACTTCCGCTGGAATTGTCGGATAGGAACCGTCCGTAGCCTGTCGCAAGAGTTCAATTTTTTTTTAACAGATCCGGACGAGCAACTGACACGATTTGTTTCGCACCGCACTCGTTCGGACCCACCTTCGCATGCGGTCTGCAAATCTCCACAGGAAATAAATGACTTCCGGTCGTTTCGAAGCCGTATCGGAGCTGATTTCAACTGCCAGTGGGAAGGCGGCGTAATGCTGTCCAATATCAGTTTAGAAGCAAAGAAAAGCCATAATCATTTGAATTTCATAATCAACTGAAACCTAATTATGAAATTGAATGGCTACAGATTAATTAATGTTGTAACATTTACATTTTTTTTTTTACTTTCAAAACCTGTCTGAATGAATGTGTTTAAATTTCCCTTTTCAAAATGTCAAGTAACTCATTTCTAAAGTAATGTGCAATTCCAAAAACTTTTTAGGGTTCAACAAATTCAGACAGAAAATGCCATTCGACTTTATTTCAGACACACCAGTCCACATCAAAACACCAAGTCTATAGATCTAAAAGATTCAGATCCAAAAGTTCAAGTTAATTCTAAATGTTAAGTTGCCTAAGATTGGATTTGGACAATGAAAAGGTTTAACTTAAACATCCAGACTACCAAAGGATAATCAATCGAGCCTGGATCTGCCTGATCAGTTCAGATGAGCGACAAGTCACCCGACTACTGACTACCCAACTATTTCAAATACATGGCTCTCAAAGTAAAATATTTCAACGTTACAAATTCAGTGACTATTTTTACCTTTAACATGAAGTATTCAGTAGTGAACAGGTCTTCAGTTGACTCTAAACTTCCATTTTTTTTTTTTTAAATGGCTTTTCTTTGCTTCCATACATGTCAGATTCATGTTAAATGGCTGTGTGCAGTTGAAAGTGCCCACACCCGCGTGGTATATGAGTATGGGCAGTTGCCATTGGCCTGCGTATTCTGCATCACATTTTGCCCTTTTCCGAGCTGCGGCCCCATTTTGTCAATATGGTCCTAAATTTCAGATACTGTAAGACATTTGACACATGTGGTCTTGGTCTCCATTGGCGGACATGTCCCAGTGAGCTCTGGGACCAGGGTTTGGGATTGATAACCAAAGATCTTCCCCCACGTTTCTCTCACAGTCAACTTTTGTCTGGTACAGACCAAAATCCCATCAGCGCAGAGGGGCCCTTGCTGAAGACAAATAACAGTATAATACAATGGTTTTACTTGGAAAACATTGCTGAGCTAGACTGTGACCCTGGTTTTTCAGAGTTGGAGAGAATCTACAAATATTGTCAACAGCCCATAATCGCCTCAATTTACCTGCTGGCTGCTGTACTGATCTGCTACCTTCTACAGAGAGAAATATAGAAAGAGACACAGCGAAAGAGAATATAAAACAAAACGTTTTTTTTCTTTTTACAAGAGTCCTTTTGAGGGTTTCAACAACCCCTCTCGTCTCCTTCAGACACTCACATTCTTCTCCTCTTGTTTCCTTGTGTGCGCAGGTGTATCACAGTCCATGTTTACTTCCCACTGGTGGGTGAGAGAGTGTGTGCGTGTGTGTGTGTGTGTCTATGTGTGTGTATGTGCATGTGTGTGTTTTTTATGTGTGCCTACTTGTGTTCTTTAGTAGGAGCAAAGTAGAGCTCCATGGGTTTGTTCACCTTCCAGTACTTTTCGCTGACCAGCTCAAGGGAGAAGGAACCATTCAGAACCTGTGAACAGAGTGAACAGTTGAAACATCCGTGAGACTTTCCAACTCGGACCCTGTTACCTTTTTAATGAACCTCTCCCACTGCTACAGTATGTTATCCTTAAAAGGTGCTCTAAGCGATGTCACACATTTCTTTTAGGCTACTAGGGGTGCACAATTCAGAAAATGTCACGATTCGATATCGATTTATAGGCTCAAGATTCGATTCACCGGCCCCCGGATAGCTCAGTTGGTAGAGTGGGCGCCCATATATAGAGGTTCACTCCTCGACGCAGCGGGCCTGGGTTCGACGCCGACCTGCGGCCCTTTGCTGCATGTCATTCCCCCTTCTCTCTCCCCTTTCATGTCTTCTGCTGTCCTATCCAAATAAAGGCTGAAAATGCCCCCAAAAACATAATCTTAAAAAAAAAAAATTCACAGTATGTAAATGTAGTTACTTTTCCCATGTGATTGCAGTAGACATACAATTTAAAAAAAATAAAATATATATACACGAATCGATTTTTGGAATTCTATGAATCGATTTTTTGTCACATACAGCAAACATCTCATCACTATCCGCTAGCTGCCTGTCCCCTGAACACACTGTAAAAAAAAAGAGGTCTCTGTAGACAGCCCAGGCGCCACAAATGCCAACAACAACAAACTGTGCCAACCTGCACCACCAAACATAAACAAACACAGTTCCAGCCAATAACCGACAAGAAGGATTTGGTTGAGCCATCACCGCAGCAGCGTTAGCACGTAGGCTACTTCCACGATGCACGTTCATGACTGTTTCAGGAAGCACGGAAGGGAGGGGGAGGGGACGGGATGAGGAGGAGGGAGGGGCGAGCTAGCCTCCGTTTTGTTTGACAATACTTCGAATGTCAACAAGAAGTGACCTCACCCAACATCGCTTAGAGCACCTTTAAGTCTTTATAAGTCTTTGTGGTTACATTCATCTGTAGCAGCAGAGTTGTTCTTTCTCAAAGGATAAGCAGACTGGAGGGAATCAAATCAATCAAATGCAGGGCATATGCACAACTTCTGCAGTTTACTGTTTCACAGTTGAAATACTTTCCTGATATTCCTTTATTACTTCCTCTGTTCCTCTGCGTCTACATTTCAAGATTCTAAAGAGCAACATACCGCCCTGTTTTACTTTCAACATCCCCTTTTTAAATGGTTTCTTTAGAAATCATTGGCGATACCCAGGTCTAATCAGACGTGACTTGACAAAAGCATTTTGTTTTCACATGCAGGTACATATATACAGTATCTGTGATATATTGGCTAGGCCAAGGTGAGAAGGGTGTGTGTACACTCACAGTGAACTGGTTTCCAGCAGTAGGTATGTAAATGGTGTACTGTTTCTCTGAAGCTGCCTCCACATTAACAGGACTGGCCTCCGCGTTTCTTCTCAGCTCCTCCAGAGCCAGTCTGACAGCCAAGTATTTAGACAGGTGGTCTACTGTAGCGTTACCGGACGTCTTAATGTAGCGAGGGACAAACTCCACACTGTAGACGCACACAAACATTCAAACATGCAGGGGGGGGGTGGGAACAGGCACAGTTAATGAGTACGTAGCAACCACATATGGTAGTGTTTAGGTGCTCGAGACTTATTTTTAATGGACTCTAATGCTGTTTTAAGGTGCTTTGCTTTAAAATATGTTGCTGGAAGGGTTCTTACTTATCTCACAAAAGTGCAGACAAAACAACATGCAATACAATATACACAACAGCTGAAGAATGGCTCTTTTCTGTTCACATTTGTCAAAACATTCCAACATTTGCTTTAAAATGTAGCTACTATATTTTATCTATCACATTTGGTCTAGCTAACATTAAACATGACCAAAATACCAGTTCAATCAATATGTGGTGGAGCTGCCACAAATAATTCTATGTGTGGGAAACACTGCGAGCTGTATAAGCGTGTGACATTACCTGTTGTGACCGTCATCCTTCTCCATCAGGGTGGGATGTGGCCTAAACACCAGTTCTATTTCGCTGGCACCACCATCGATCACAGAGTCCCCGCCCCCATTCTCCGCAGCGTTGTCCATGTCTAGACCGCTGTCATCGCTCGTCTTGGTGCGCTTAATGCTCGGACCTGCCTCCTGGGGGAAAAGGTTCAAAAACGTGGTTTTTCTACAATATGCAAACACACCAGGAAGAGAAGCGTGCTTTTAAACACAGTCTCATTCCTAATTCAAGTACGCTTATATTCACAGCTGGGGAGGATGATGCATCTAAGCCACTGTTATGTATGGTTTCAATGGCTCTGCGCTATGCTAAACAGGTCTCTTGAGAATGAGTCCCTGTGTCTCAATGAGATTACATGTATAAACAAAAGGTAAAATAAATAAAAGAATAAAGAGAGAAAGTCGCAGATTTTCAACCCTTATGATGCGAGTAATCCAGCAGAGTTCTACTGGCGGGTAAACGCGGATCTCCAGAGACTGATGCCGTTTGTCAGCATGTACGGCAGTACAGAGAGCTGGTTGACAATCGGCAAACTTTCCCTTAAGCTAGCTGCCAACGCTAGCGCTAGCTAGCTTGCTTGGTTGGTTGACAGAACAAGACATTTCTAGGCGACCAAGGTGTTCCAAATAACTTTGATGAAGTGAAAACACAGTGATGAGGGTTTACGTTTAAGATAAAAACATGGACAACACCCAAAAACAAGCTCAGGTCTATTTGAATGTACACAGTGTCATGGTAAGCCTCTGTCCTGATTGACAGGTCGGTGTGTAGCCACGCCCCTAAAGCATCCCCTGCTTTATCGTGAGCAGAATTAGTAACTGGGACACAAAATGCATTCATAGTGTTACGATGTGTTAAACATCATAGATAGCAACATACCTGGTTGCTGTGGACAGAAGCGTTGCTACAGTGGGAGGAGTCTCCATTGTCCTCAGCTCCGCTACCATTCTCCACTGTGTGTCTCTTACCGCGCTGCAGTCTGACAGAAACAAATGCAAATTCAATTTATTAGAGTAGACAGAGTTTTTTTTTGTTTGCGTTGGCATCATTGGTTGACATTACTGTTTACCTGGTCATAGCCTGTATCTTCAGCCCCTCCTCTATGCTGTGGGACAGGGCTTGCTGGTTGTTGTGTTTGCTAATGCGAGCCAACACTCTCTCTTGGTGGGCTTCGTACTCGTCTCGGCTGGGATAAATCTTGCCTGAAATGGGATAAGTTAATAAAACTAAATGCGAGAATATATATATATTTTTTTTTCACAGCATTTTGACTCACAATTTTCAGTTAATCCAGATTGTTTTGTGTAGTGATTAAACCTACTTTAACCGTCTTGTAGTTACTTACTAATCAGAGCATCAAAATTAGGGTCTGGACGCAACGACCTCTTGGACACCAGCTTCTTACGACAGGTAGGACACTCTTTATTACTGCAAAGACAGGGAGGACAGACATTTTGAAACATTCAAATTCAGTTTTTAAATCAGATTTCTTTGTTCCTTTACTGTACGTTGATTGTTCAAGAAGGACCATTTTAAGAGATGCATGAAAAAAAATTTGAACCTATCCTTTAAAACGATAATGCTGTATCAAACAGGTCATTTTTGTTTGTTTGTGCTCCAGTATATCACCATCAACTTAAGACTTTGAGTGACATTAGCTTCCACCACTAGTGATCGAATAAAATAGTGACCAGATTTCTCTTGTCTGAGGGCGCTTTCACACCTGCCTCGTTTAGTTCGGTTGAATCGCACTAGAGTTCGTTTGTCCCGCTGGTGCGGTTCGTCAGGGCAGGTGAGAACGCGGCATTCGCACTCGGGTGAGCACCAAAAGCAGACCAAACAAGCGTACCGAGACCTCCCTGAAGAGGTGGTCTTGGTATGCTTTCAATCGAACTCTGGAGCGGTTCGTTTGTGGTGAGAACGTGATCCGTACTCGAACCGCACCAACTATATGTACTCCGCAAGTCTGAGCTAATGTCTCCTGTAGTCAGGTGTGTTTACAATCTGCGATGCAGCAAAGCAGCAAACTGTAGCAGCTTGCAGTGTTTCTATCACAGAAATAGACTGCGGTCAAGCTTGCCGTCAGTCACTTGCATCTCCGTGGTCAAACCAGCTGCCGCTAAAATTGGAGGCACCGCGCAGTAGAGCAAAGTCTCGGCAACCAGAGCAGATGTAGTAACGTCTCTCGCGAAACAATGTCTGATCATTTTAATGAAATGAGCTGGTTTGACAATGGAGATGCAAGAAATATGCACTAGTCCAGAACACAGGACCTTTTTCCTGTATTTACTTTCTTGCTCCCGCCCCCAGACACACCCGACCAATAAGAGGAGTGGACGTTCCTGCGTGACTTGTAATGGCGCATTTTGGTACGCTTGGATTTTTCCAGGTGTGAAACCAAACCAAACCGAGGGCAAATCGCTCCAAGTTTACAAACTCACCAACTGATTCGGACCAAAGCAAACGAACTACAGGTGTGAAAACGCCCTGACTGTGGAGACCTTGTCTGACTGTGGAGACCTTGTCTGACTGTGGAGACCTTGTCTGACTGTGGAGACCTTGTCTGACTGTAGAGACCTTGTCTGACTGTAGAGACTTTGTCTGACTGTAGAGACTTTGTCTGACTGTAGAGACCTTGTCTGACGCTCTCCCTTCCCTCAGAGTTCGCCACTACTCACTACTATTCACGTTACTGAATATGGATAAGACAATGAGACACCTGAAAGCCATTACAGGGGACCAAGAAGGCTCTTCTGGTTTCTACTGCATGGTCAAACTTAGGGCTGGGCGATATGGAGAAACTCAAATATCACGATATTTTTTACCAAATACCTTGATATCGATACAGCAACGATATTCTAGTGTTGACTATTAGTGCTTTCACAAAATATTTACACACTGAGATTATTGATAAATAATCATCAGTAATGTGGATATAATGACTAAATGAGTAAAGGCAAATAACAGAACAGTTACAACAGTCTGGTAAGTTCACAAAATGACATCACTTTACTGTAATGCAGCCTTTAGAACCAGGAAAAGACTTATGCCATATTACGATATTACCATATCCAAAATCTAAGACGATATCTAGTCTCATATCACGATATCGATATAATATCGATATATTGCCCAACTCTAGTCAAACTTACCCGGATCTTAAAGCTGTGATGATACAATCAGCGCAGAAGCGATGCAGACATTCTTTGGTTGTCATTGTGTTCTTCAACATGTCCAGGCAGATAGGACACATGAGTTCACTGTGCAGGGACCTGGGCGACACTGCTATTTCCAGTCCATCTGTTATTGCCTCCTGTGCCAGTACGAAAACAGATCGAGATGAAGGTTAGTACACACAAAGATACAAAGATTTGCTGAGTAGTAAAAGACTGATACAGCTCTGTTGATGTTTTTATGTAAAGTCCTAAAAATCTTATAACCAGAGTAACTGAAGAGTCATCATTTAAGATATTGCACACCTCAGTGTTCTATTTTCAGGAGCATAAAGGAGCTTAAGATCTTCCTTGCTGTGTTGCAGGGATAATTATACCATCAACTGACATGAAATGATTATGTGCTTTAGGTATATGCAGGGTTTTTCCTGCATAGATGAATTTTTGGCGCCCCCAAAGAGGTTTTAGCCGGCTCATCCACAGCCCGCTATATTTCACTGATGCAGCCAGCTCATCTTCATTGTTTTGACTGGACCTGAACGCTCGGCTGTGAAGCTAGCACTAATGGGATCTCAGTTTTACCGTCCAGCGAGATTAAGCTCTGCTCCTGGCCGGAGGAGGAGCAGCGGCTGTCGGGCGCGGAGCTCTCAGCCTCCCACTGGAGCTCCGACTGCAGGTCGAAGGTGGCAGCGAAGCGGATCTGGGTCTGATATCGTGGCATCAGTATTAAATTGAGACAGTTTCATAACCGATTAAAAAAATTTTTAGATCACCTTTTCAAGTGGACTTAGGCACGTATAGACCAACCGTGCCCAGGTTAAAGGACAATTCTGGCGCAAAATGAACCTAGCGGTTAATAACATATGGGTACCGAGTCGACCGTTCTCTGGGATCTGTTTTCATGCTAATCCAATGTGACCAGTTGTATCGCAAACCGCTAATTAGCTTAATGAAGCTAGTCGTCGGGGAATGCGGAAGTAAAAAGAAATCGCTATTTCTACACCACTAACGAGGCTCAAAATAGCACCACACTTCCACGGTAGCATAATGAGTCAAACGACGTGTAACCAGTAACATAGCTCAAGCACGGCGTTTGACTGGTCATGACTGTTTTCCCAAGATGGCGCCTGCCTGTATACCGAACGGTACTGTCTTTATAAACTATCTTTTTAATAAACTGTCTGTACACTTACAAAGTTCTCAATGCTTCTGTTTACATGTAGGGACCCTCATTATGCTACCGTGGAAGTGTGAGCCTTGTTAGTGGTGTAGAAATAGCGATTTCTTTTTTTACTTTACCCTCTTCCCCGACGACTAGCTTTATTAAGCTAATTAGCAGTTTGCGCTAAAACTGGTCACATTCGATTAGCATGAAAACATATCCCAGAGAACGGTCGACTCGGTACACCTGTGTTATTAACCGCTTGGTTCATTTTGCGCCGGAATTGTCCTTTAAATACACAGTGCTCACACTGATCAAACAAACTGGACTTTGGGGTCAAGTGTACTCGGATCCAAGCCCAGGTCCCTGATGTGAAAGCCCCCTTACTGCATTATAGTCCATTATATTTTGAATTGTGCCTGCCTCCTGGACTTTGTATTTCCCTTCATTTAAATAAAGACGTTTCCACCATAAATTGCTGCATAAAATCAGAATGCAGGAAATGAAGTGTTTGACACTAAAGATTTTCTGGGGGGGGGAGAACCCACAGACCCCCCGCTTAATGTATGTCCCCCCCCCCCAAAGGCCCAATCTGAGCCAGGACAAACCCTGTTTATTGATAAAAAGCGAAATGAGACACTTATGTGAATGAAATGATATACTATGAATTGTTACCTGTGGAGTTCTCTGTAGCTCATACAGACTCAGTTCCCAGGTCTTACTGAGGGGTTGAACCCCGTTGGTCTGAACTGTCTGAGTCATCACTGCAACACTGAAACAAACAAAAACAAATTTAAGATTTTCATGGAAATCTAGGATGTAATGATTACCTCCGGTGTCGACTATAAGTGGGAATTTGGGGTTGAAAATAAATGGTAGATGGGACTTCACTTTTCGCACTTCTCTACCAAAACCCTTTTTCTAATTTTTACTTCAGTCGTCGCTTATACTGTAGATAATATTCAATTCATTTGCTTTGCCTTGTGCATTTCATGGGGCAAGAAGCTTAGGAAATTAGCACTGAACAATACAGGAGCTTGCATGACAATGTATCAAGCATGTCTTCCATGAAAGACAAAGAAGAGCACAGCCTGGTGTAACAATTCAATCCATTTCTACAGCTGGCGACAGTAGGTAATTACCCTCGATGTAATCCTTGCATTAGGGGTGTGCAATACGACGACATGAGATAGCAAACTGCCAAAATGTCTCCACGACCTGCCTTTACAGCGAGATTGTTTGTGGTATCGGTGCACAGTCCATCATTTGCAATTCTATAGCTCCAGTGTTTCCCTGCATACAACGGCGCAGCACAGCTGCTTAATGATTAGCTCCACAGCTAAATCTCCCCAAACGTAATAAACCCTCTCTCTCTACTTTAAGCAGCCAGAGTCTGGGACGAGCAAGGATTATAGATCGCACACCCCCAGACATTGCCACCGTTTAGCAGTCTGTTATTGGTCGTTTGAAACCTTGCGTTTCACCCATAGTGTGGGGCTTAGCGTTCAGTCACACTCGATCAATCGGTACAGCGATTCGCTGCAGGGTTGTGCCGCAGTGGGAGCGTCGCTTAAATGGCCCGTTTGTGTGACGTCCTGTTGCTTTTTAAACCCCCAATGTAGCACAAGAAGACTTTATACATTTCACAAGTATCGTTTTCCTTCAGATCTCGACATTTCCGAGCACACGTGAAGGCAGCTTCCTTTCACGGCGAAAGAGACAAGAGCGACTGTGCTTTGTTGTCGCAGGACACATTTAAAACGTTCTTGTGGCAGCCATAGAGACAGTGAGGTTTACCGGTTACTGTACGGGACGCTCACAACGCCTCATAAACAGACCAACAAGTCTGATCGCCGATTACATGACCAGGCCACCGCAGAGTGACCTCGGGTTTGCGTTTCTCCAAAAGTTTAAATTTGTCTCAACTTTCGCTGCAGGCCGCGGTTTATTTCGCGCCCACCCATCGCCGTAGCCTAAACTAGGGCTGCACAACACACGCAGAGCAGAGACGAGACAGATGAAGTAAAGATAACGTTGACGGTAACCTAACGGTTATAAGCAGGCTCGGTATGGAATGACATGCTAATGTTCTGACCGTTCTGTGTTTTTAGCTGAGCTAGACCAGAGAATATTTGGTTAAAAATGCTGTTTTTAAATAGGGAAATTAGTTTGGTTGCAATGTTCAGTAACTTATAAGTAAAACCGTCTTAAAAACCAATGTGACAAATAATCGCGATAAGATCATGGATCATCTTCCTGCATGATATTTGCCATATCACCCACCCCTACATTGCATTAAATATAATTCTATTGCAATTGCCATTCTTTTATAAACACACATTTGTTTATTAATTGTGAAAAAAGAAAAATGACATCGCCAGAGGAAATGTTCTTGCAGCTACCAACGTTAATTAAGGGGCTACTTTCCCATCTGGCTAGCTACTCAAATATGTTGGGTCTCTGTTAAATGTATTACTATTACGCTGGATTACATTACACATCTATTTCTGTTATTGTGTCTAACCCCTATAGGGTATTTGAGTTAATTTCTAAAAGTAAAGAAATGCCAAGAAACAGCAATATTTGAAAGACATCAAAAGGGGAATTGTGTTAACTTGTATTAATGAAAATGTTTATGATTAAAAACTTAAGATTTACAGCTTTATACACCTCAATGTGAAATCCCTGCAACGAAATATTTATTTTTCTTCAGCAGGAGTGAATTGAATTCTTGGGTTTCAATCGACCAAGGAAGAGCTAGAGAAGAAATGAATTTTCCAAATAACGCAGCCAGAGTGAGGACAAATAGGACTAGCATCTGTCTTGAGTAATCAAAATATCTCAATTGAGTTCAATTGACAATTTAAATAATTGTTTTTGCCTCTTTGTCAATGTGACCTTTGGGTGGTGCATAGCTGGAATGTATGACCAAAATATCTCCAAGTCAACCAGGGGAAACCCGAAATAGGTATTGGGCCTGGTGAGCTATGTGTTACATGTTGCATGTGCTACATTCCTACATAATAGCATTTAGAAAACACAAATGTAGATAAGCCAAGACACCTGAATGCCAAAATTTCAAATCTACACTCAGATTGCTGTAGTTGTGTGGCCATGCTGTATACATGTGACAGACAAGAGGGAAAAGTGGGGGTGGTCCATATTTAATAAAATTTTGGAGGGCAAACTGATGTTTCTTTTCAAATAAGCTTAAAATGTCAAGAAAAAAACAACAGACATGAGCGTTGTGACGTATATATTCTTTGTAACGTTAACGTAACCGCAATCAGCAATTCATGTCAATAAACCAATCCCGATGTGTTATAACTAGCTACTGACTAACGTCAGATGCATGTTCTCTACGGTTGTTAGTTGTAGTACCGTTAGTTAGTTTTGCTAGCTAGCTAGCGCAACACATGGAGTAGCTAACGTTATACATTGACATTTCATTCAGTTCATTATATCAGTCGCAGTTAAATCCCGCGCACAGATTACATATACAATCTGTGACTCGGCTAATGCTAACTAGCTCCCAGAGAAGCTAGCTATTCTTCGTAACGCTAACATTAGAGGCAAAATAAGCTTAAGGTATAGCACTATGGAGCAGACAAAGACTGCACGGGCGTGCGAAATTATTCGTGTAATGTTAATTTAAACATTACAGCTAAGGATACAAAAAGCTAATATCTAACGTGAAATTATTGCGAGAAAGTCGTAAATGTTTTGTCGCTGTGACAGAGGGAAAAACAACAACAGAGAAAGAGCCGACGCACCAATCCCTTCAGGTGAGCTATATGCTTTCTTTTAACCGTATTTCCTACGCTTAAACAGTTGCAAACTCGTATGCGAACAGTAATTGATACACAGATACAGACATTAAAACGATATATTCCTAGCTTACATATAATTATGATTGCTTCTGTACTTACATTTTCAGTTGTTGGTACGAGCGGATCCAGTCAGCGCGTTTAAGCGAAGGCAATATGGCGGATATGGCAAGAAGCAATGTAGTCTGGGAAATTGAGGCGCTATGCCAACGGGGCCCGGGTTTCCGAGGGATGGATGTGTATGATGAAAACAAAGGCCAGCCTATATTTGTGCACTTCCATTCTCCAACTGCCGTCCATCTAAAATTACATTACTTAAGAAGAAAAAAATGGCACTGAATCCAAGCCACCTAAATCACTTTCTGAAAGCAGGTAAAAGACCCACAGTGTCAAACCATAGACTGTAAATATTAACATTCTATGTGTCAAACACAGCAATAAATCCTGATGTACAGCCTAAATTCTGAAAGGCAACGATATTATGCATAGGAAGACGTTTTTTGAAACTGAAATGAACTAAACATAAATAAGGGATGGTAGAGAGGAAGCTGTGATTATTACTATCTTTTTACATGTTGTGGTGATGAATGTTTACCTACAGTCCATTCTTAATCCTGGGTCTGTAACCCAATTTAAAAAATTAAACATAATAAATTCAAAAAAACAGAATTTTAAAACACCATCCCAAAACAACTGTAACTGAAACAAATAATTAAAACAAATGCTCAAAAAAAAGCCTACACATCACATTGATGTCAAGAAGTAGACCGGGGGTGTAGTGTAGAGCAAAGATTAATCGATGAATCGATTAGTTGTCAGCTATTACTTTAATTGCCAAATATTTCGATAATCGATTAATCGGTTTGAGTCAGTTTATATGATAAAAAAGTAAAAAATAGATCTCTGATTCCAGCTTATTAAATGTGAATATTTTCTAGTTTCTTCAATCCTCTGTGACAGTAAACTGAATATGGGCTTTGGGAAAAACTGATCGACATTTTTCACCATTTTCTGACATTTTATAAACCAAACAACTAATCGATTAATCAAGAAAATAATCGACAGCTTGTTGACAATGAAAATAATCGTCATAGTTGTAGTGTGCGCGTGCATGGTGCATATGTATGAGCGTGAGCGAGACCAGAAGGCGTAGCTACATCAAAAGGGGGTGGAGGAAGGAGGGCAGAAGCTGAGAAGTGGGGAGGGGAGCGGAGGTAAGGGGAGGGGAAGTGTAGTCGGTCCATGACATGAATGAACCATGTTCGGTAACGGAGGCTTAGCTCTCCCGGTTTGCTCCTTTCTCCTACTACACCTCCCGGTTCTCCCGCTAACGAACAACTGGCCCGTTAAGGTAAATAGCTCGCGAAATAGCTGGGTTTTTTTCACCTCTCAAAGCTGTAACGTTAGCCATTTGCAAAATGGTTAAAAGTTATGAAGGGGTACTGGGTTAGTTCGCTTCAATGAAGATTAGTTAAGTTGCTCATTAGTCTGTCACTTTGATTCTGTCGTGCCTATCGTCATGGCAATGTCTAACGTTAGTTTTCAACATAAATTCATCGAGCATTCTCAATTCGGCTAAGATATAATTGTCACCATAGCAACGGCAATGTATGAATTTAGTTTCAGTCTCTGGAGTAGTTCGGGCTTCGAAAAAAAACCATATAACCATAGTGTAATTGTGTATGTGAAGGTAGGCTAACTGTTACCAAATGCGGGAATGTCACTGTTCCCTTCGGCGAACCTCCTACAAAAAGTTGAAAGTGTCTTGAATTAACGCTAGTTGGATGCTTGGATGCATGTTGCATCACGGAATGAACGCTAACGACCTATAAAACGGCTGTGTTTACATTAGACGATAAACAAGGCAGCAGTGAAATGACATAAATGATTGTAAATTGTAAATAGTTTTTAGTTTGCCTTTTTTTTTCTCTCTTCCTCCACATCAAATGAACATGACCTGTTCTTCTGTGTGGTTAATCTTAAAAACCAGACTAAAATACTTTCTGATGGGGGGGTGGGGGGTTAGATGCATGGACTGTCATACTGTTTCCCCCAATTCACTTCTTGCCTCTGGTGTTGTAGCTAAAAACAGCAGCTTTGTTGAACTTGAAGACCTCATCCATTGGATGTAACAGAAGCGACTGTTTTATAATTCAGACAGATGGTTGCAAATAGAGCTGCAAAGATGAGTCGATTAGTTGTCAACTATTAAATGAATCGTTATTCCTGTCACTTAGAGCTGGGCAATATGTCGAGATTATATCGACATCGTGATATGAGACTAGATATCGTCTTAGATTTTGGATATCGTAATAGCGTAATATATATACGCCTGGTTTTAAAGGCTGCATTACAGTAAAGTGATGTCATATTCTGAACTTACCAGACTGTTATATCCACAATACTGCTGATGATTTATCACAAATCTAATTGTGTAAATATTTTGTGAAAGCGCCAATAGTCAACACTACAATATCGTTGCGGTATCGATATCGAGGTATTTGGTCAAAAATATCGCAATATTTGATTTTCTCCATATCGCCCATTTGGGTAATATAGTAACTAAGTTACATTGAACATTAACTTACTGAGATATTGCTTATTTCAATATATTTGGATGAACAGCCACGCCATTGAGAACAACATTATGAGCAGTTTTGTCAGCAATCATAACCAAGGATTATTTTCAGTGATAGTTTTGCTTCACATGCAGTACTTTGCTGTTCTGTTGATTTTATCCTCGCTAATCCTCCCTAAAGGCAATATTTTCAACTAAACCAATCTTTGTTGTGTGAATAATCAATTCGTCCTGCAGCATCCCCGACGTCACGCTGCGCTGGCCAATCATGTAACCTGCGATCAGACTTGTCCGTCAGTTTAGAGGCGGTGTAAGAGTCCCGTACAGGAAACAGGAAACATCACTGCCTCTATCGCTGCCACAAAAAAACTATGAGGGTAAAACATGGATCACAAGCACTGAACTGCCTGGGAGTTTGTGTGACAGCTGAATGTTTCCTGCAACAGCTAAGCACAGTCCCGCCTCTTTTCTTTCTCTCTTTTTCCGTGAAGTGAAGCTGACTTCAAGCGCGTTCGGAAATGTCGAGATCGATAAACGAGCTGACGGAAAACAGTCGTTGTGAAATATAAAGTCTACTTGTGCTAGGGCTGCACAATTAATCGCAATTTTATCGAAATCGCAATATGGACTAGTGCAATATCCAAATCGCAGGGGGGCGCAATATTTTGTTAAAGGCAGAATATGTGCCGAACCATTCTAAAAGAAGTATTGTGGTGCTGCAGAGACGTCCCGGCCTACAAATCCTATCCTACGGACTAAAGAAAACATCTTTGTTTGGTACAGATCCTCGCAAAAATCACACTATGATCATTTTAATTTTTTAAGATTTAATATTAGTCAGTGAAAATGAGAAAAATGTGTGATGATGTGAATCATATCGCAATCGTAATATCAGTTAAAATAATCGCAATTAGATATTTTCCTCATATCGTTCAGCCCTACTTTCTTTTTTTTTGGGGGGGGGGGGGGTAAAGAACAGAACATGACGTCACACAAATGGGCCATTTCAGTGACACTCCCACCGCCGCGCGACCCTGCGGTGAATCGCTAGATCGCTTTTTCTGGTCTGAACGTGCCCTAAGGCAGTCCTTCCAGAAAAATGCGGGATATTTATGAAATTTTATGCGATGAAATTGCGGGAACTTGCAAAAACTGCGGTTTCGTCATGGCTTCATCGCGGGGTTTGCAGCTTTTAAATGACGTTCACGTCACGTAATTACGTCACTTCATAACGTTCCCATGTGTTGTGTACACCCCTATGTTAAATTCCCATAGAGGCAGGCAGATATTTATGTTTAAAGGCCATGCGGGGATTATGAAATCATGCAAGCCCCGCATATTGTGCGCGCAAATCGGCAATTTATGCTGCGAAAGTGCGGCATATTTGAAAAAATGCGGCCCCCGCATAAATATGCAGACTTTGGCTGATTATGCATTGAATTACGCGATTGCATAATCGCGTTTTTCTGGAGGGACTGCTAAGGAAGCAAAATGCGACCCCAGTCTCATAGATTACAGGATAGGCAACATCTCTGCTCTGCCATTGGGAAATGACATCACTGACTGACCATTTGGCTAACACTCTTCACTGTGGGCTAAATGACCAGCAAGCTGACAAACAAACTAACTGATTGATCTTCTGCCTGACCAAAAGGCTTAAACAGCCTGTTCAACTGATTAAAGAAGACAACGTGGTGACAGGCAACAGCCAGTCAGCCTATCAGGGTGTCTTGGGGTCTCATGGCTGAAACTCTAAACAGATGCATTACCAAAGGCTGTGCAAAAAAAAATAAAAAATTGTTTGCAGATACTTTTTTCTTAGCAGCAGCACTCACAGTTCTTCTTCTAAACCATAAACACTGCTTGGGTTCTATGCACATGAATGGAGTGAACAAAAATGCCCCAGAGATGGCAGATGAAATGCCACCATATTTGTCTGGTTAACACTGCGTTTATCATTCAGTCTATTTAGTCTTGCCAATTGAATAAAAAACACATACTGTGAGTTTAAAAGAGGTCTGGGCTTTCTGGATGTGAAGTTGACTACACATACAATGGATGGCAACAGTAAAAAAGGAAAGTTGTGCAGTGCACACAACTGGCATGACATCTTAAAATCATTTTTGTTGGCAAAGGCTTTTGAAAGATATTATCTTCCAACAGCGCTAAAGCAGTCTTTGCACATTATTACACACAAATGTAATGCACCATAGCAACAGTGAGGTAATGCTTTTTATTTAAAGGTTTGAATTTCTTGCGCTAACATCTCTTAGTTTGAAATCGCGGTCATTCGTTTCCTATCAAGACGTGGAGAGATGACTTAATTTAGGCTACATTTATGCTACTTAGGTTTTGGTTTAAAAACTCTGGGGTTGCTTTGTAGTCTGGACGGGCCCAAACGGAGACCTTTGGAAGCGACGACGCACGTCAGTCAGTCTAATCGGTTAGGTAGGCTTCCATACCTTTCAGTGACCGTTCCACCTCGTCGTCAGTCCAAGGATATAAATCCCTGGTATTACTTTTCATCATTGTTGTTCTTTCTCCAAAGTATATTCTGTAGACAATCTGCTTCCAGTTTACACCGCCACGTGCATGCCCAGTGTATGTGCACATCAGGGGTTGGGATGAAAATCCTTTGATCTTCACGAAATGTGGTGCAAGCATTGTTCTCATCTCTAGGAACAAATTTCTTTCTTTTTTTTTTTTTATTATTATGTTTGCCTGATGGGAAGTCAGCATTTTCATTTTACGAACACATGTTTAAGGACTTTAGACTTTTGTCCATTATCTGTTTTAGTCTTTGTAATCAAACTGAATCTTCAAATATTGCTTTATAATAAGATGTGAACATGTATCTAGTAGGTGAAAATGGTTAACAGGAAGGCTAAATGTATGTCTGTGTACATTTACAGGTATATGTGTATGTGTGTATGTATGTGTGTATATATATATATATATATATTTATATATATATATATATATATATATATATATATATATATATATATATATATATATATATATATATATATACACAGTATCTTACAAAAGTGAGTACACCCCTTACATTTTAGTAAATATTTCATTATATCTTTTAATGGGACAACACTGAAGATGTTACACTTTGCTACAATGTAAAGTATTAAGTGTACAGCTTGTATAACAGTGTAAATGTGCTGTCCCCTCAAAATAACTCAACACACAGCCATTAATGTCTAAACCGCTGGCAACAAAAGTGAGTACACCCCTATGTTAAATTCCCATAGAGGCAGGCAGCTTTTGATTTTTAAAGGCCAGTTATTTCATGGATCCAGGATACTATGATCCTCATAAAGTTCCCTTGGCCTTTGGAATTAAAATAGCCCCCCCACATCATCACATACCCTTCACCATACCTAGAGATTGGCATGGGGTACTTTCCATAAAATCATCTCTCAATGAAAATCAAACCAGCTATTAGGCTAACCGACATAAAACCATACACAGTATATATGTATAGTATATATGGTGCTTTTTGACGCAAGTATTTTACTTCATTGTTGTTGGCTGTGTTCTTGGTTTTATCTGCTGTTTTTCTGGAAAGCACTTTGTAACCTTGTTAAGAAAAGTGCTATAGAAATAAAGTTTATTTATATTATTATAAATCAAATGGAAGCCGCTGAGGCAAATAAGCATTAAATTACCCGGCTGATGGGATGGGTGGTAGTGAGGAGGGGGGCTGCTTAAAGGAAACTGGGCTGAAAATAACATTGCTTTTTCTTACATAATTCACAGAGAGATCTTTACACACAGTAAGACATTTTGTGACCAACAACCAATATCTTCTTAAAATAATTTATAGCCAAATGTGTTTACTCACTGTCACTATTTTTGTACATGATATGTAGTTACATACAGATCAAGTTGTATGCTTATGCATTAGTTGTTCGTTTATCACATAGGAAAAAGTGAGACTTTCTGCTTCGTAGCATGCTTAAAGTCTATAAACGTCGCTATTGTCAAACCCCAAACACAGACTGTCTTTCCTTTTCGGCAAAGTTGTACTTGGCTGAGATAAAATAATTCTATTTGACCTGATGTGCAGGTTCACTATTACAGCTGAGCTCACATGTGCTAACTAATCACAGCAGCGTCGTGGTCGGCAGTTAAAACATTTAGGTGGTTAGGAAAGGTTACTTTAGCTACTGGATTACAGGGTCAGTTGAACGTATATACCTTTGTAGTGACATCATAGGTTTTTAGATACATTTTTCTAGGCTAGAGGGAAGTTTTTAAAATATAAAAAGTCCATGAATTAAAAACTCAGAATAGAAAGGCCCAATCCCAAAGTCCGGACTCACAGACTCACTGACTTTGGTGCGCGCTCTCGCGAAATTCGTAAGGGCTTAGGGTTGTCCCAATGTCGAATTTCAAAGGGCGTGAGGGTTTGAGTACACACTTACCGAGCCCTTTCCGTGAGTCTGCATCGATGCAGACTTCACCAAAGGGAATTACCCACAGTTCAAAGCGCTGTGACGTTTACCGCGGAGACCATAGGGAAATCTGGAAATTACAAAGGTAAACAACAGCATGACACACGACCACGGAACACAGACCAACCTGTTGTCCATCTTGTAAAACATAACCAACCTTGTTTGCAGTTCGAGTTTAGGGTCGGGTATCGTTTGGATTTTTACAATTCCGATGCCGAACCGGTACTTTTAAAACGATTCCTAAACCGATTCTTGAAAAATATGGCATTTGAAAAGTAGCCTATATTTACGGTAGCTAGCTAACGGTAGACTACAGAGAAAGTGTGATATTTTTACGTCCATTTTGGAGCGACAGAGGGAAAATATTTTAAGTGGAACCTAAATGAGGAACCAGAATTTTGCGTTCTAATCAGGTCCGATTCCTACCGGTACCATAGTGGAACCGGGTTTCGGTACCCAACCCTATTCAAGGTGCCCTGGCAACAGTTTTACAGGCGTCTCTTTTACAATGGTGACCTAAGGCGAAAATCCTTTGTGGGCCGTAGGGGGGATTTTTCAGTGCAATAACACGAGTGGCCACTCAAAATAACGGGCAGAAAGGCTGAGTTCTGTTCCTGGGTGGCTGGATCACGCAGTAAATATGTTCCATTTTCATGTGTCTGTGTCTGTGTATGTGGCGTGTGTCTGCCAGGACAGAAGTGAAGGGAGGGTGGAGCAGCGTAACATCCATCTACAGTCACACAGCTTTGGAAGTCAGAATGTCAAACAGACAAGCAACAAGGTACTTCAATCACACTCACGCACGTTTCTATCTGCATGTGAAATGTAAATTTAACTTGTGTCTGACTGTATTATGTGAGCCATTTCAACCACACACAACAGCTCTGCTATTCTCTTAAACAGATACGCTAGAACGACGCAGACACAGCAGCACACATGTAAAAATCCTCACAATGGCGTAGGCCACCCGGTAGGCTCTGCGTAGAGCCTACGTACTACTATAGATCCACCTTAACTCTGCATTGTAGTAGCGCAGTGTTCTAGTGGGTAAATACGTTATTATGAGCTCTTTTTAAGATATGATGGTGCCCGACCTTTAAGTGCTTTTTTAAAAAATAAAATCCTTGATTTTACAGGGAGCCAGTGCCAGTGCAGAGAAGGTAAGCCTAATACATGAGAAATATGATATCTTCCTAGTTTTTGTCAGTACACTTGCCGCAGCATTCTGGATCAACTGGAGAGGTTTTTAAACCCAGCGGTTTAAAAAAAATGATTTTTCCGATTCAAATCGATCTTCATTTGAATGATCCAATATCGATTCATACAAACCTGATATCAATCTCTCCAGAGGCTCTGTTTTAAAGCTAGAGTTAAAATATTGGTATCCTATGAGCCTATGATCTAAGAAATCCATGTCATGCTAAATAACGCTCCAAAGTTAAGCTTGATTTATGGTTCCGCGGAGGCTCCACGCAGAGCTTTTGCTGTAGCCTACGTAAGTGGCCTGATGTTTACACTTGTGCGTTGGTGTGTGCGTCAAGCCGGCGTGTGTGTGTGTGGGGAGTGGGTGGTAGAGCGAGGGAGAAAGTGAGAGAGTGATGGCGATTATCTTCAAAGTGAGTACCGACTCTAGAGTCCTAGTGAGAGAAACAAAGTGTCTCCCCTGTGCTTTCTGACCACGGTGGGAAATCTGTAGCAGGAAAAGTTAACCCTCTCCTTGATTTCATGTTGTTTATGGAGAAGGAGAACCAGGAAATGACTCGGGGCACGTCAGGCTACGGGCGGCGTGCACATTTTTTTTTTTGCAGGGTGGTAGGGGAAGACTCATCCCTGATTGGCTTGCCCTGACATTCTTACCCTAACCATAACCAATCCCACTCCTCTTGCCTAAACCTAACCAACCCAACCAGAGCAGGCAATGAGTACTAGCCATTTAGAGATGAGTTCCTTAATGAATATTCATGAGTCTTCCTCTATCACCCTGCAAAAAAAAAATGTTGCATGCGGCGTAGGGTCCGGCGTGCGATATTGTTTTTCCCACTATGGCCACGCCAAGACCCGCCCTTTAATAGCTACTATTGGCCAGGCGTCCATGCTTACGCAAGGTAACGTAACCCGATTTGTACAGGTCCTATCACCTGACCAATCGGCTATCCTAACCTCAACCACTCGAGGTCAATGCCTAACCCCAACCAATCGGGCTGCTATTAAAGGGCGGGTCTTGGCGTGTCCATAGTGGGAAGCATTTGTTTTGCGTCCGGCGTAGGTTCGAGTCTCCACGTACCTACGTACGTAGCAACGGCGTAGATTCTACGATGAAGTATAAATCAAGCTTTAGGCTCAGTTTTGGCAAGGGGAAAACGGCCATGGCCATTTTCACAGATGTATGGCTTTAGGTTTACCGTCTCTGCATCACACCCTCTGCAATAAAGAAAGGACTTGTTCTGTCTCTTTGTAACTGGTTAGGGGTCATTTTTCAACAACATTAATACATTTTTAAATGCACCAGGTTAAATGTTTTTTTGGGTACAATTTCCAGCATTAGTTCTCTGAAAATCTCTTTCATGTCCAAGCTGAATTGGTATAGTATCTGTAATGTCCCTGATCGAAACGATAATTAACCAAAACTGAAAATCAGATTGAATCGGTACCTTGTGAATTGAAATCAAATTGATTCAGGAAATCAGTGGCGATACCCAGCCCTTCTTATTGGAGCAACACCTCTCTCTAGTGAAAATTTTTTGACTGTTCTATTATGTTTTCTCCCAGGAGGAGCTGTTTCAGTGGTGGGGAGAGTGGTCCAGTTGGTCCTCTTGTTCCAGGAGCTGTGGAGGAGGAGTGAGGAGTCAGGAGAGACACTGTCTCATACAGAGGTAGTGTGTTCAAAAAACTATATGGTTGCATACACACATATGTATAATGGGACAAGTATTTCTATGTTACTCTTCTTTCTTAAAGTGCTCATATTATGCTTTTTGGCTTTTTCCCTTTCCTTTATCATGTTATATATCTTTTTTGTGCACGTAATCGGTTTACAAAGTGAAAAAGCCCAAAGTCCCCCCCCCAAAGGGACTTACCATCTCCAACAGAAAACACTGTTCACAAACTGCTCCAAACAGCTCTATTGTAGTCCAGCCTTTACTTCAGAGACAAACGTGCGTCACTTTGTAATACACGTTATAATGCTCGCCTAGCTGCTAGGATGGCACGCCCTCATACTCTGCTTCTGACTGGCTAGTAGTCCTTACCTAGGTACTGTCAGGGCACGCCCTCATACTCTGCTTCCGACTGGCTAGTAGTCCTTACCTAGGTACTGTCAGGGCACGCCTCATACTCTGCTTCTGACTGGCTAGTAGTCCTTACCTAGGTACTGTCAGGGCACACCCTCATACTCTGCTTCTGACTGGCTAGTAGTCCTTACCTAATTACTGAGCATGTGCGACTCCCAACAAAGATGGAACAGAAGTGAGATGTCTCACTCTGTAGCTAAAACAGAGAGCTCAACACACAGGGTGAAAAGAGGAGCTGCAGCAATGTGCAGTACGACAAAAATATGGTGTTTTTTGAAAATCAAACCATGTAAACTTATTCTGGTACAACCTCTAAATACAATTATGACCCTGAAAATGAGCATAATATGAGCACTTTAATATTTTGGTTTGTACTAGGGGTGGGAATGACAGGGTATCTTACGATACAATAATATCACTAAACAGCAATTCAAATATATAGCTAGACAATCCTATAATGATATATCACAATATCAGTCTAACTATGAATAGAAAATGCCCGTGAAAAGGTTAAGTGCAGGTTTTCTGTCTTTATTCACTGCGAGTCCAAACTGTTAGAACAGTTTTTCAGTCTGTAAATTAAAACAACTTAAACGTGGCTGGGGCATCTGACTGCTGTCTACCATCTCGTTGAAAACCTCTTCCTCTTCGGCTCGTTAACTTATGTTCAAGTTTAGCTTTAGCCACCTTTTATCTAGTATTTTTTTTTTTTTTGCAAGAAAAAACATGAACGTTATGTTTATTTTGTGTTTATTACCAGTGTATTAAATGTTGTAAGTTACATATGACCAAAATAAACTAAACTAAACCTCGAGGAGCCATGAAGCAGCAACACTGTGAGCAGGGGAATCTATTTATTTTATTAATTAAAATATCTTTATCATCTTGGGCTTTTTAGAAAACACGGATCGTCATTTCTCACCATTTTCTGACAGTTTATAGACCAAACAACTAATCGATTAATCGAGAAAATAATCGACAGATTAATCGACCAATGAAAATAATCGTTAGTTGCAGCCCTAGCACAGTTAGAACTGCTGTGCGCACTTATGCACACAGCAAAAACACACTGGAAGAATGAGTAGAGACATGGCCGTATAGTAGGAGGGAAGTTAGGTAGAGCGTTGATAGAATGTGTGTTTGTAGCCATCTTGTTACCTTTGACCTCCCGTCAGACTTGCGGAATGTCTGTCAACCAAGATTAACGCCACTGTGCCCCCACTGTTGGCCCTCATCCCCCACCTCCCCCTTTCTTTCTTCCGTCTTTCTTCTTCTCCTTCCCATTTTCTTCTCTCATGTCTGTCCCTTTCCATTTTTTTGTATACCCTTTTTCTCTCAACTCCAATTCTTTTATTTTCACATTCTTCTCCTCTTCTTACTCCATGCCCTGTGCACCTCCTCCCCATTTCCCCTGCTTTTTTCCTCCCTCCTCTTCCTCTTCCTCTCCTGCTTTACCCTCATCACCTTCTACCAATTAGATGTGACACTCTCACATAGTGACCTCCCGCTCACCTCTTCCTGCGGTCTCTCCTGCTTTACCGTCTAAACAGTGTAGGAGGATGGGCTGAAGAAAGAGAGACACAGATAGACAGACAGAGGAGGTGTATGCGGGGGTGCAGTTAACACGGTAATGAAAGACAGATGCATGAACTCCATGCTGGACTCCTGTAGGTCCTTCCCAACACACACAGAATTAGGATCATGTTAACCATAAACTACAGCACTCTAAGACAGATTTTCCTTGGTACATCTGTTGCAAACACATGTTAGTTGTTGCGAAATCTTGCAAACTTGTGAAGTTCTGAGACCCTTGAGATGTGCTTCCATCAGCTTGTTAAAAAGTGAATAAAGCGGTCCTTACTGCTTCTACAGTCAAAAAACACATTCAAGGGCACCTGGGTAGCTCACCCGGTGGGGCGTGCGCACGTGTAGCGGTTCACTCCTCCACGCAGCGGCCGCGGGTTCGACTCTGACCTGCGGCCCTTTGCTGCATGTCATTCCCTCTCTCTCTCCCCTTTCATGTCTTCAGCTGTCCTATAAATAATAAGGGCCTATAAATGCCCCAAAGAGTATCTAAAAAAAGAAACACATTCAAGTTGTAAGTGTTTTTCAGAGTCAGCTAATGTTGATCACATGTCTTGTTTCCTCTGCAGACATACTGTAAATGTAGGAACTTAGTAGTCACACAACCACAATATGACGTTCGTACCTCACAATGTCCACTTTTGAATAGGGCTGGGTATCGCCAATGATTTATCAATCCGATTCCGATTCACAGGGTCCCAATTTGATTATATTTCCGATTTGATTCAATATCAGTTAGGTTAGGGAAATTTCAGTTACAATACCAATTTTGCTTGGATATAAAAGAAATTCTCAGAGAACTTATGCTGTAAATTGAAGAAGCAACGCTCAAATACTTTTTTATAATGTACCAGGTTAATGTTTACCTGGTTACCAGGTTAATTTTTACTTTATGAATCGATATCAGATCACTCAAACAAAGAAGGTTCTGAGTGTGAAGTGGGGTGACATGAAGAGGGGCGGCAGTAGCTCAGTCCGTGGGGACTTGGTTTGGGTAACCCAGTAGAAGTCCCCGTGTGGACCAGGTATGGAGTGCGCACTGGCAGTTGGCGAAAGCACCAGTCTGCCTCCTGGGCACTGCCGATGTTCCCCTGTGCAAGTCATCAAACCTCCCAAAGTAGTTTTTTTTTAAGTGGTAGAGCAGTTCTAGCCTGGCTCTGCCATCCTACGTACTTCCGCTCAATTTTCATTTCCCTTCAGTACTCCGTCTGGGTTTGCGGTATATTCTTGGGTTTTCTCCGGTCAAATATTTGTAGGTCCAATCAGCGAACAGAGGGAGTGGCTGAGAACGATGACGTTGAGGACGTGCACTAGAAAGATGCGAGCGAAGCCATTCGGTCCGTTGTGGCAGCAATGCTGCCGAATATCCAGAAGTTAAAGCCCGAGCAAGAACAATCTTTGCTGAGTTTTGTTGGTGGCCATGATGTTGTGGCCCTCCTCTCCACGGGGTTCGGGAAAAGTTTGATTTTCCAGCTCGCTCCATTAGTGGTGAAGGAGATGGCTAAGGCTAACGCTAGCGATACTAATGCTAAATATAAGCCGATAGTTGTTGTCAGTCTCCCCTCTTGTTGCACAAGCGCATGACATACGTCACAACCAAACGTTAACGATTGGTTATGGCAGATCCAAAGTGGCTCTGGGCAAATCCAATAGTTTTAAACTTCAACAGAGTACCCGCCTTCAAGGAAGTTAACACTTGTTAATGGAGAGTGGCCAGACTCTCTGTACAAATGAAATGTACGAGAGTCTGGTAGGACCAGGCTAGAGCAGTTCCTGGTTAATGTCAGTTTGAGTCTGTTACCAGCTTTTTGAGCAAGGGGGATTAGGGAGAGAGCGAAATAAGGTATATTATGATTGTGCCAGTGTTGTAGTCAAGACCACCTAAGATTTAGGTCCTAAACCGAGACCAAGTCATCACCAAGTGCAAGACTTTGAGGGGTTGAGACCAAGTCAAGACCAAGACTTTGAGGGATTGAGACCGAGTCAAGACCAAGACCAGACCACTTTCTTTGGCGTGTGTGTTAAAGCGTAACTCTCGCCAAAATGCAACCTAGGGTCTTTTTGTGAATGTACCCGAGTCAAACTTTCGTTTAAAAGCATATTTAGGACGGAATCGCCACTTTTAAGATTTACTGTATTCTCGTTTTTCGGTCAAATGGCCTTTTGAATGGGAGTGCTAGGGACACTTTGATGCTAGCCTCAAAATAGCTATTTTTAAAACACTAAGAAGGCTCGACACAACATGAGACTTTGCTCAAAGTATCACCAGGGGCTCTACACCTTAACGAAATGACAACATTGTTTGTGTACCCAGAGTTTACTAAAAAGAAGGTTTTGAACAACTCACCGTAGCTCTTGTTGTTTCCAGCTGCAGCCATTTTATCAGTCAAAAACAATCAATTTCCGAATGCAACATAACAGGGAGGAGAGTAAAGACGGAAAACTCGTAAAGCTTAGTTCCATATAAATGCACGGATTATTTCTTGTTTTGTCGTTATTGAAAAACAATATTGACCTCGTAGTTGAAAAAAGGAGCCTCACATGGAGTCCATTCATTCACATTCAGATATCAACTCGTTTTGACTGCCGAGGTGGTAGCGGCCGGAAACAACAACTGCTAACGTGAGTTGTTCAAAACCTTCTTTTTAGTAAACTCTGGGAACACAAACAATGTTGTCATTTCGTTAAGGTGTAGAGCCCCTGGTGATACTTTGAGCAAAGTCTCATGTTGTGTCGAGCCTTCTTAGTGTTTTAAAAATAGATATTTTGATGCTAGCATAAAAGTGCCCCTAGCACTGCCATTCAAAAGGCCATTTGACCAAAAAACGAGAATAGGGTAAATCTTAAAAGTGGCGATTCCGTCCTAAATATGCTTTTAAACGAAAGTTTGACTCGGGTACATTCACAAAAAGACCCTAGGTTGCGTTTTGGCGAGAGTTACGCTTTAAGGGGGAGAACAGTAACAAATTTCAAATTAGAAATTATTATTAAGTTATTGGTTGCATTTGAAGCAGGAAGTTTTACATCCAATCACAGTAATGCTGTTAACACATACAATTAGACAATGCACAGGCAACTTAGTGATATCCCTGCAGTTGTGGTCTTGACCGGTCTTGAAATAAAATCCTGAGTCCTCTGAGTAAAAATGGGGTCGATTCCGAGACGAGACCTTCAAAAAGTGGTCTTGAGACCAAGAGCGATCTTGAGTACTACAACACTGGATTGTGCAGTGATTGATTTAGACAATGTTCGCAGCCTACCTCTTCCTCTAGATATGAGTGGTATTATCTTTTTTATTAAATCTAAGCTAACTCAAGGAACTGCTGAGAAGTGGTTGGAAAGCAGCCTTTATAGAATGAAGTGCTTCTCACTTGGAAAAATGGAGTGCTGCAACAAAAGGAAGGTAGAATTTACGGCTAAAAAAACAAAATATTTAACAAGTGATGGTTATGAATGTGGTGGTAGTTAGTAGTTTGAGACAGTAATGGGGATAACATTAGAATTAGTCAGAATGAAGCACTTTGAATGTGTCTGAGAAGTGTATATAAGTACTGTTTGCTCATGGTGACAGCTGCTATAACAATTCATTACGGATACATACTCCCTTTTTATTATGAGCACTAAATGTCAGTGAATCACAAAGTAGTGTTTATTCCACAAAGAAATAGTAATGGGGGAGATGTCAAGTAAAGCAGTGTGTGGGCATAATTGTCTGTATACCAGAAGAATGGTTTTGGATAAAGATGGTTGTGGATGGTTCTCCCTGTTCTTTTCTTCACCCTGGTTTCATACATTTCTTTCTTCTTTTTGACTAAATAGTGCAGTTATTTTAGAAGTGTAGCCTTGAAATTAAGCAACATTTTATCACCCAACCTGTAAGAGTCTTTTTTTTTTTTAAAACAAAAACAGTGGCATAATAGAGTTCCAACAACTACACACGCACATACATAAACGTGTGTAGACAGATCATCGTAACATTAATTGCTTTTCACATACGTATAGTGTAAATCAAGTATACACAAAGTATACAATACCAGTGATCTTTGTTAGTTAATGTTCATGGTATATTTGCCAAGGGTAAGTTCATAATAGATAAAGTACTAACGCATCATGAGTTACCGGTTTCATACATTTCTAGGCCATCACCCTCTCTCTGTGATACTGGAATGAAAGTGTTGGATGCAAAGCTGAAGACATTGGCAATATATTATTTTATGCATCTTGTGTGTTGTCCATGTAATACAGTGTATTAACCATGTTGTATTCTGTGTCTGTCTCAGGCTGTCCACCACCCAGAATGTAAACAGCTCATATTGTGTTGGCTCTCCTAAACAGTACCAGCTCTGTCCAGACCAGGTATGAGGCTACAATTATATTGATACTATACGGATTCATTCTCTGTTAAGTCCTTAAGAACACAGAGGGTAATGCAGTGGTTCCCAAACTGGTGGGGGGGGGGTGTTGGCACAGATACTAAATATAAATAGATGATGCATGGTTCTGCTGCACTGCTAGCAAAGCATGGACAAGTTTGTGAAAGGACTGCTGGGTAAACGTGAAGCAGACGATGAAGCTACACCAAACACCTGCTATGCCGCGCCCTGCTATGCCCTGTTACACCCTGCTACGCTCTGCAGTGCCCTGCTACGTCCTGCTATGCTTTTGTTCCATTATCTTTATTATAACTATTATTGCCATTGTTCATCACACCCCAACCGGCACCATCAGACACCGCCTACCAAGAGCCTGGGTCTGTCTGTCTGAGGTTTCTCCCTAAAAGGGAGTTCTTCCCACCACCCGAGGTTTCTTCCTAAAAGGAGGTTTTCCTCGCCACTGTCGCACTAAATGCTTGCTCTTGGGGGAATTACTGGAATTGTTGGGTCTTTGGAAATTATAGAGTGTGGTCTAGACCTACTCTCTCTGTAAAGTGTCCTGAGATAACTCTTGTTATGATTTGATACTATGAATAAAATGGAATTGAATTGAAACAGCTCCACAACTACCAAAACAACGGCAAGAAAATATGTATCGGTGCCCACAATTTCCCAGTCAAATCCCATTGTGTCTCATTGACTATCCCTTCGCGGAGAGAAACAGCTGATTGGTGCGCACTCCTCTCTCTTTCTCTATCTGTCTCTCTCTCCCCTTCGCGGAGAAACAGCTGATCTCAATTCAGAGGGGTTTTATTGGCATGGAAAACAGACGTTTACATCGCCAAAGCACGTGTGAAATAAAACAAATATGTGCATTAAAAAAAAAGTAACTATCTACTAGCCTAAACATTGCAACATTGTAATCAAATATGTATCAATGTAAATAGGTTAAGTTTAACTATTATAAACATATAGGCCTATATATTCAGATTTTATCCACAAAAGTGGGGCCTGCTGAAAAAGTTTGGGAACCACAGGGCTAATGGAAGAACCTAGTAAAAAACCAACAAACTCAACCCTGTGAGCTGCAGGTATCCTTTTCCAGATGTGTTTGTGTATATTGTGTTGTGTGTGTTTTGTGTTTTTGAAGCCCTGTCCCAGCCCAAGTGTGAGCTTCAAACAGCACCAGTGTTCCCAATTCAATTCTAAAGCATTTGGAAGAAGATACTATCAGTGGATACCTCTTTACCCAGGTATAATATCAAATCTATTAGTCTTTGTACCCGTTTTTTTTTGTCTGTCTGTCTGTTTTCTGTCTGTCTGTCTGTCAGGTATCAATCTTTAACACAGTCTATGGAAACCACAATGCCTTGGTGTGGCCTCTCTCCATGCTCTTTCAGCTGTCTATACTGGCCATTAACATTCACAACCTGGCTGTTGTCCTTTCTTGAATAAATTAAATTGTTGTGTGAAAGATCGAGTTTACTCATCTACCACTTTAGATTATTTGAGTTTATCTGTTTATCTATCATACTTTCTGAAAATATGCCAGACTTAGCCAGAAAGGATCATTTTCATCTGTAGTCAGGCAATAGTTAAAAGCACAGACGTTATAATAAAGCATTGAAAATACAATCAATGATAAAAAGCCGGGGGGAAAAAAGCAGAAACAAACAGCCTGCACTACAGAGAGACAAGAGAGACATCTCTTAGGACACACATAATCAATTACAGACACCATTACAACACAATGTAAAGTAGGAGCAGCTCTTACTCTATGCATAATAATGACAAAAAAGACAACGAACAACACAAGTTTCTCTTAATGTTGTAGAGAAGGACTGATAGTTGGCACAGTTTCTTAGGTAAGTCGTTCCAATCCTGGGAGGCTCTGACAGAAAAAGCAGATTGGCCAAAACTACTTTGTCTCCTCGGAGTAAGACGATCTCCTCTGGTTCCAAAAAGTGAAGAAACGGTAGCACATCTCCTCATCTCAAGTTCCCTAAGTTAAGGAAGACAAAATACTGTCGAAGAAGGCTTTGTGTCGAAACGTGTCAGCGTTGATTTATTGTGATGTGAGCCTAATTAAACAAGTGAAATGATTTGAAATGAAAGGATTTTGTCCTCCTTAACTTGAGACGTGCCACCTTTTCTTTACTTTTTGGAACATGCCTATTAGATTTTGGGGTCAGCACTCCACTGAGAATCTCCATTGTTGAAGCGCAAACTCCTTTTTCATCTCAATCTCCTTTAGTTGTTGCTCTTGTAGTAGTTAAAGCCGTACTAGGCAACTTTGCACTTGGGCAATCCCAAATGATAACCACATGTAACTAATTGAATTTTGTAGACGTCATTGCAAAGAATCCTATATTATGATGTCATTAAAGTAAATGTCATTTTAAATATGTAATTTCCTGTGTAGCTGATTACATCAGCATCTCCAATAAGCCCTGTGACCTGCAGTGTACAACCATCAGCGGTGAGCGACAGTTGCTAGTTCCTGCCCACGATGGTACATTCTGCCGCGATGCCAAATACCATGGAGTCTGTATAGAGGGAATATGTCAGGTAACCCAACAAGAAAAATATGTGATTTTATTTTTCTGGAAGAATTACTTATACAAAATGATTTTTTTTTTTTTTTTTTTACTTTTAACAAATGTTTCTGTGTCTTCAGATGAGAGAAATCCACTGCGTGGATGAGTGAAGCCTCTAAATAACTAACTCTTCATTTTCAATTTCTCTTCTCCTCCAGCCTGTAGGTTGTGATGGAGAACTGTACAGCAGTAAGACAGTAGACAGATGCGGAGTATGTGGAGGCAACGGGACATCTTGCCAGCGCATCTCTGGATCATACAGGAAGGCACTCGCACAGTTAGGTAACACACACACAAACACACATGTAGACAGATGTGCATACGAGTATAAATTTCATTATTCTCGAGTTAAGTTACCCAGTGTTGAATTTGGTTACAATGGCACAACAACACTACATATGCTGGATCAACATTTCTATTCCACTTATCAGTCAGCCGTTGCCTTTTGAAGGTAGCCTGGTTGACACCAGACCCTTCTCAGTTGTAACTGAGAGTGGGTCTGGGGAAGGTTCATTCATTTCCAAAGAGGCGTCACCAACGGATACCTCTGGGTGCAATTGGATAGTCCTTCAACCAATCAGACCAACGATCCGGGTGACGTAGCAGCTACAGCGGCATCAACGGGTTGCTGCGCTTCGGTGGCCGTCATGTTGAATGTAAACAAAAAGCTGCTTGCTGTCGCTGTGCTATCGTCATCGTGTAAAGCCCGCCTCAACGGTTGTGATTGGTGCCTCGATTTGGAAAAATTGGAAATGAGCTTGAATGTGCTCTTGGCCAGACTGACTGGCAGAGCAAATCTCAAATTTGCCGGAAGTTCGTCAGGGTTTTCCCAGGTTATTTTGAAGGTTTTCTGGGCCTTCAGCAACACTTCTCATCAAAATCAAACTGTAATTAATTATTGTAGAATGTCTTGACATAGAAGCCTGGAACATAGACTGTAAAAATAATGGACAAAGCTTCCGGGCCTGAAAAGTGAAGCCAATGCGGAAGTGCCTTAAACCTGCATTCTATCTAATTTCCAGCAGGGGGCGACGCCACTGGCTCCAAAAGAAGTCTGTCTCTATAGAAGTCAATTGGAAAATGACCCCACTTCTCACTTGATTTATTACCTCAGTAAACATTTCATATTGAGTTTATGGTCTCAATCGCTAGTTTCAAGTCTTCGTCAATACAGCATGATGTTCATTTAGTTAATTATGGTCACATTTATTTTAAAATAGACAATAAAGCAGGGGATGCTTTAGGGGTGTGGTTACACACCGACCTGTCAATCATGACAGAGGCTTAGCAATGCTAACCATCACACTACATTAAAACAGTACATTAAAATAGACCTGAACTTGTTTTTGGGTGTTGTCCGTGTTTTAGTCTTAAACTTTGGCCCTCTCGCCGTGTGTTATCACTTCAGCAAAGTTCACTGGAACATTTTGGTCACCTAAAAATGTCTTGTTCAGTGTTCTGCCAAACAAGCTAGTGTTAGCTGGTAATTTAAGGGATAGTTTGCCGGTTTTCTGTTCTGTCTTACGTGCAGATGAATGGCGGCAGTACCTGGAGGTCTGTGTTCTCCGCTGGATGACTCGCTTCAAAATCAGCAACTTGTCCTCATTTAGCGTTTAGCTTAGCGCAGAGCCTTTGCAACCATAAACAACACTGGTTAAGCAGCGTCATCCTCCCCAGCTCCACGCACTTGGCAAAAATCATCACATCCGGTTGCAAAAAACCAAGATGGCTTTTTTTTCAGGCACACACACACACACACACACACACACACACACACACACACACACACACACACACACACACACACACACATACAGAGTACACTAATGTTAACAGTACTAACAGTAAGCTACTTAGCTAGCAAGCATTATAGATTGCAGTTAGCTAATGTTAAATGCTAATTTACATAGCAAAACTTTACTTTTAACTTAAAAGAACAAAACGTCTAGTACAGCACATACAAAAAATATGATCAATGCTTACACTTAATAAATCTTGTAGTAATCCAGTAGTGTCGCTGTTAGGGTGTCTGTCCTCAAATCTGAAACTTACACGGCTAGCTGCACTAAACAAAGTCTGGTTGTCACCAAGGGGGTAAGTCTTTCTCCACAACCTCGTAGCTCCTATGGCGCCATTTTGATGCTAACAAGCACTCCCCCGCGTTAGCATTCCATTGACTGCCATTCATTTTGACGTCACTTTAACAGCGAATAACTTTACATCTGAAGCGTTTAAAGACTTTATTTGTCCATTGTTTATTTCTAAAGAAACACGACAATGTATAAAAGGCTCCATTACCTTGTACCTCATGTTATGGCTCCGTAGCAGACGTTTTTGTAAAAATAGGCTAACGATTGTGTCATAACCACGCGACTTACTGTCACATAGTAGAGGAATTACCGTATAGTACAGGAGAAGCTCGCAGGCAGTTTGTCTCACATTAGCTGTTTAAGTTTAATTACTAATGTTAACTAGCATTTTAGTTAGCAATAATTAGCCTGTGCCTATATTATCTCCTTACATATACCTACGCTCTCCGTCTCTGCAAGATTCGGAATGATTGAGATTTCTCTTGGCATAGCTACCAGAAGACTTCCAACTTTCAGACAGGTTGCTCACGTCACATATACATCTTTGAGCTCAGTTGGAGGCTGCTCAGTAACGCTCAGCTATCACCGGAAAAGTGCTTCTAGTATCCTTCACTGGTCTCCGTCCAGAGCAACGGGATCTGTTCTATCATTTCTTTAACTGTCTATGGTTGTCACTCAAAAACGTGCCTGAAAAGAGCAGGCTCTGCCAAGATGGCTCTTCAGAAACCTACGGATGACGTCATGGAGACCAAGTCCATGTTTTATGCAGTCTATGTGTCTCAACAGACACACACATTTATGACTTTTTTGCCATGTCTTTTGTTTCGTTTAGTACACAGTTTTGTTACACTGTTTCCTGATGATTAGTTCACACCTGACAATCGTGCCTGTGTGTGAAGTAGGTGTTTTTGTCATCAGGCTATGTGTTCATCGCCAACATCCCAGCTGGAGCTTCAGACATTCAGATCATAGAGAGACATAAGACGGAGAACATCCTGGGTGAGAACCTACAACTTCTTTCAGGTCAATAAACTGAGTATGAAATCAAATGATTTAAAGCAACATTTAGAGCAAAAAAAGTGCCACTGTAACAGTGGTTGTAGGAAGTTTTTTTTTAATCATTTCTAATATGATCATATGAAATAAGTTAGGCTAAATATGATCTGGACTTCTATTTGTACCGACTGCATAGAGGTTGTTTGGATCTTCTGTCTAACTCTAATTGGTCTTTCCAAAACAAGAACCAATAGCTATATTGTTAGTACCACTATCTTGAAAATGAATGAATCTTTATGTGTTTTTTTTTTTGGGGTTCTTGGAGTCCGAGTTTTGACTGTCACTGTCTTAGTCCCTTACCCTGATGTTTCCCCTCTTATCTAGCCCTTTCAGATGAAGCTGGTCATTTCTTCTTCAACGGAAACACTCTGTTTGACAATCCTCAAAACTTCCATGTGGCAGGAACAGTGTTTAAATACCGACGTCCAAGCAATATATTCTCTGATGGGCTGGAGTATATCATTGCCCAGGGACCAACACTTCAGGGCCTGAATGTTATGGTAGTACACACACACACACACACACACACACACACACACACACAAATATACAGTATGTGTCTCATCTTACTTTGTCTGGATCAACGGAAATACATTTCCAGGATAATTGCCTGACATCTGGTGCATGGCTTGCTCGCTAGATGTCCCTCACCTTCCGCTCTCTGCGTGTTGCCGTTCTCAAAATCCCTTCGCTTCGAGAAACAAACTTCGAGTATGCAAGCAACATGCTGAAAATGGCAAGTGTTGACGAAAATCTGGATCGTGCAACAAGGCAGGCCTGCTCGGTTCTTTCTGGGAATGATTGTAAAGATTTACAAAGAATATGTTTACGGCGTCTACTATCTTACTGAGTCGTTTGTGGACGAAGTACACACGGCGATACACTGGTATGAGCAAATGACGTTTAGCCATGTATCCAGCTCATTTAAATAAATGTGTGAACAGTTAATATCATGTACATAATTGGCGCCGCCCAAGACAATTGTGATTGTTTAAAGAAATGCAAACAACCCAGAGCATCTCTTTCTCCCACCCCAGAATGTATCTGATGTGTAGCCAGACCTTACTCCACAGCAATGCGAGACTACATTTTACAATTATAACGAATTACTTAAATTCCAGTACGACGTCATTAACGTGTGATTTTTCTCATTGGACATGAAGTACTACAACCTGATTGGGAAGCTCCCCCACATAACCTACGAATACACCATCCCCTGCACATCTCATGACATCAATGCGGCCGAAGGCATCACCACAGGCCCCTCCCACTCGCATCTTAACCTCACCTATAACGAGGAAAATGAGGACGTCAGAGGAGATCAACTCACAGCAGCGAATCACAGCAGAGGGAGTGTGACATCTGTCCATCACTTCACCACCCAGCTGGGAGCTGGTGGCCAATCACATGTCCAGCTGCAGGAAGAAGAAGAGGAGAAGGAAGTAGTGGAGATCAGGACACCCAGCCCTCCACCGCCAGCTGCCATGTTGGTCTACAGACCGGCTGATGTCACCGGTCATGTGTTCAGCCACAATGATGTCGAGGAGCAAGGACTTCCAGTACCGTCTGGCTACCGTGAGTCAGAGATTGATCTGTCTTCTAATAACTGTGCTTTTGGTTGGTCTATTAGTCAGCTGACAAATAATCTGTTATGGAGTAAAAATGGGCATAGCTTTCAAAATCAATGATGACATTGTTTCTTTTATATATAATTGATTGATATAATTATTTTTGTTTATTATAAGGATCCACATTAGCTGACGCCTAGACGACCAGCTAGTCTTCCTGGGGTCCAAAACAATATTAAATCAGACAATATGAAAAGGGAAACTATTAAAACATTTCATGACACCTACAAGAAAAGAAAAGAAAGTATAAAACAAAAATATCAAGGGAAATAAACCAGGAAAACCCCAAACAAAGTATCTAAAAAAACTAAATTACATTACACTATATTACACAACATGACACACGGGTTTAGAGTTAACATCTAGCTAGCTCACAAAGACAGCGAAGGCAAACTGATATTTATTACAACAAGGTATAAAACCTCAGAATACAACATGTACATGTAAAAGAGGTATTTTTTCGTTTGTTGGCAGCAGGACCTAAGGATGACACCGTCAGTTTGTCCAACACTTCATGACGACTGGTTTTGAAAAATTAGTTTTTGCGGCATCTAATTTTACATTAATGTACTCTATAGCTGATTCTGGATTTTTGTATCGATTTTATTTGAGGGTTTGATTAATAGTAGGGCTGTCAATCAATTAAGCACTTCCAATTTGTAGCTGTTACATTATCAAAATTGTCAGTAACCTCTTAGTGTTGTGGGCTTTGTCTGTCCGTCTGTCTCTGTCTCTCTGACTGTCTGTCCGTCTGTCTCTCTGTCTGTCTGTCTGTCTGTCATTAATGTGCTGTTTTTCTGTTTATTAGGAAGTTCCTCCAACTCAATTGACGAGCCATCCACTGCTGATGACAACATTCTCGTGCTTCCTTTTCCTGGTAGGAAAGACAAATGAGGCTTTTTTTTCCCCCCCCGTAGTTGAGTGTTTAAATACCTTTTTTGAAAATAAAACATTAAAACATTAGTGTGTTTTTTAATACTTCAATAATCAGAATCAGAAAGGAGTTTATTGCCACAGTAGTTACGTGGAATTTGCCTTGGTGATAGGTGCATACGTACACAACCAAACATATTACAGTTTTTGCCTATTGCTTACACACTTTTTGCAGAATTTGGCTCATTACATCAAAACTCTACACACAAGCCAATCAGACATAGCACTTGGAGAGTAACAACTCACATCTATGCCAAAATGAAACACTGCAATCAAAACTTAACACTCCTTTCTAAAAATGAATTCTTGCAACAAAATCATACACACAAGCACCATTTGAATTCCTCTTTCATATCACCAGCAACACACTGATGGGCTTTATAGAAAACACTGCAGTCTTTGGGTTTCTATTTTTATTGTCTTCTGTAAAACTCAAAAGTAGAATTTCTGCAGTTATCAAACAAGAGCTTTTACAAAAAACAAACATTCTTACAGAAATAAAGAAAAATAGAATCACAAATCATCAAATTTAGCAACAAAACAAAAGTAAAAAAAAATATTACTGGATACTGTAAATTGCTATTGGGAAAAAAAAAACATATACTTGTTGTGTGTCTGTGTGTGTGTGTGTGTGTGTGTGTGCGTGTGTGTGTGTGTGTGTGTGCGTGTGTGTGGTGGGGATCTGGCCACAAGACCTCGTCAACATCACAGGCGATGTCTCTTCCACGTCCGACTCCTCTCTCTCTCTCTCTTTGTCCTCCTCTTACTCTGACTCTCATTGCCTCCATGCTTGCAACGTTCTCAAAATGGTTTACCTGAGGCCTATTTGTACAGGAGATTTAGTTTTTGAACAAAGTGTCGAATGTAAGAAAACGTGTGTAGTGTTTCGCAATAAGTGTGAAAGAATTGCAAACAAAGTGCAAATTTGACAATGTGTTAAAGCTGTGGTTACACTGTGTTTAAGGAATGCTACAAGAAGTTTAGGTATTAAGGCTTTGGTCTAAGCATTCGTTTTTAGTGTGTAAGCAATGGGCAAAAACTGTAAACATTAATAACAAATAAACAATAAATACAGAAACAAATATGTACAAAATAGCTGTTTAGTATAATAGTATTTTTATATATACACACACAGGGAAATGTCATGATAAGTTTTACCAATAATATTTGCAGAGATAATAATCATCATAATTATAATACTTTTTACACATTTTCATTGTAAAACAGAGAAATGCTGTGGGACTTTTGCTTCTGTTTTTGGGCTAGTGCAGTATTGTGAGTCAGCACCACTAGTAATTGGTGTAGGATAGGCCTCAGCATGACAAATCGTCCACACAAAGGGGTTGGATAACACAGAAACACTACGTCCTATTCAAACATACAGCAGACCTTACTAACTCCAGTGTGCTGTTCTGTACCTGTCCCTTGACTTAAGAAGAGATCATAAAAATGACATTTAAACAGAGAAAAAAAATAAGATATTAGTTTAGTTTAACAACTGGTTAAACAGTCTGTTTAAATAATAGCCTTTGTAGCTCCCCGCCAGTTTGAATCTCAAACACAAGGCGTTCTTTTGTAGTTGCTGGCACTTATTTTGCACATTCATGCCGTGAAACACGCTAACGTGAGAACTAGAAAAAATAAAGGATAAAAAATATGAATTTAGTCTAGTGCTGTGGGGGAATGTAACTAAGTACATTTACTCAAGTACTGTACTTAAGTACAAATGTTGAGGTACTTGTACTTTACTTAAAGGAACACGCCGACTTATTGGGACTTTAGCTTATTCACCGTAACCCCCAGAGTAAGACAAGTCGATACATACCCTTCTCGTGTCCGTGCGTGTTGTAACGCTGTCTGACGGTTCCACCGGTAGCTTAGCCTAGCACAGAACCTGCAGGTAACTGGTTCCAACTAGCCAACTACCGTAAACAAACCGGGAACTATATTCTCAGAAAGGCTTGCTGCAAAGCAAATCACTCCGCCCAAGTAGCAGAAGTAGCAGAGCTTCGCCTTTCTGAGAATATAGTTCCCAGTTTGTTTACGGTTAGAAGATGGCTGTGTCTCATGTGACCTTGTTATTTGTACACGCTGTGACTCTACAAATCACAACATGTAAATAGGAACATGTTGGCTTTATGTTGTCACTTATTCGGAGCAGTAGGCTAGATGGAACCAGTTACCTGCAGGTTCTGTGCTAAGCTAAGCTACCGGTGGAACCGTCACACAGCGTTACAACACGCACGGAGATGAGAAGGGTATGTATCGACTTGTCTTACTCTGGGGGTTACGGTGAATAAGCTAAAGTCCCAATAAGTCGGCGTGTTCCTTTAAGTCTTTTCTTTTCATGCCACTTTCTGCTTCTACTCCACTACATTTCCACTACGTTCATCTGACAGCTTTAGTTACTTTACAAATTAGGATTTTTGCACACAAAACACATGTAGGCAATACTCTCACTGGTATGTAATGTATCCGTTAATGTCAAACAAAATACCGTAATGTCTTAAAACCTCTTCATTCTTTTGTTTGTATCCATTCACAGGTAGCCAGAGTGTTCATTCTGCAGCCCAGACAGAAGAGGCCCCCTACCTGCTCCTGGAGGACTTGCATTACAACCAGACACACTCAAACACACACTCCCTCACACAGTCAAACACACACTCTGTTGAACACGCACTCGCTGATCCACACTCGCCAGCAGAAACACATGTGCACACGTTGTCCGCCGCGGACACAGAAATACGCACAGACATTCTCACAGTTACTGACACACACTTTGTCACACACACAGAAACAGAAACTGGCAAACACTCGCACACACACCCTGCCATCTTGGTAGAGCTGCAACAGGTGCCTGCGGTCCAGGCAGCCAACACAGAGAGGTATGAGCCAACAGCTGTGGAATAGATTCAGTGTTTTCTTCCAGGGCACTGTTATGCTATGAGATGTAATTCACAACACATGTATGCCATAAAATTGCTTATTGTATTACACTCTCATAATCGCATCGGCATTAATTTACTCTTTACTCATAGCTTATAAGGAGCAATACTTTATATAAATTGTAAAAATAGTTTTTTATTAATTTTTAAAGATCAGTCCTGTGATCTCGATTAGTTGTCAACTATTAAATTAATCGGCAACTATTTTGATAATCGATTAATCGGTTTGAGTCAGTCAAGATTTCTCTGATTCCAGCTTGTTAAATGTGAATATTTTCTAGTTCCTTCTCTCCTCTGTGATAGTAAACTGAAAATCTTTGAGTTGTGGACAGAACAAGACATTTAAGGACGTCATCTTGGGCTTTGGGAAACACTGATCCACATTTTTCACCATGTTTTGACATTTTATAGACCAAACAACTAATCGATTAATCGAGAAAATAATCGACGGATTAATCGACTATGAAAATAATCGTTGGTTGCATCCCTACTTGTATCCACACATTTCACTCTAACGACTGTGTAGAAGCTTGCCTGTACGCCTGCTCACTTTTAATAAAACTGAATTAAGTTTCCTTTTCTTCTGACAGCATAATAATTGTTTTTTTTTTTTTATAAAAATGAATTGGAAAATATCAGGTTTCAAAATTGTGCTTGTCTACCTGTTTCTGTTTCTGTCCCTCTCCAGTAATGACTTTGACGTGGGTCTGGACCCAGATGTTAGCCTGGCAGACATGTATCGCTGGAAGGTTTCTGCTTATGCTCCCTGCAGCTCCACCTGTACAACAGGTAAACATCAACATACAGTTAAAGGTGCTGTAGGTAGGATTGTGAAGATCCACGACTTAGCCAAAAAATTTGAACATCGATAACTTCTTAGTCCCTCCCCCCTTTCCACTAAAGCCCAAAACTGTCTCCTAAGCCCCTCCCCCCACAAGGGAGAATAAATGTGTGTGCATGAGCAGTGATTGACACACAGTTAGACAGACGTAATTTATACAGTCTATGGCCCTAACAGAGAAAATAATGCACCGGTCTACTTTGCCTGCACCTTGTCCATTATTGTCCTAACTCAGCTGCACATTCAGTGCACGCGTACAGTATATGTATGTTGTTGATCTATATCTGCACTCTGTGTACTCTCTGTTGTGTGTCTGTGTGTGTTGCCAGGTATCACCACTAGCTATGCCCTTTGTGTCCGATATGATGGTACTGAAGTGGATGACAGTTACTGCGATTCTCTGACCAGACCTGAGCCCACTCATGAGTTCTGCACTGGGAAGGAATGTCCTCCAAGGTACTTATTTTACTTACTTACTGACTGACTGACTGACTGGACTAAAACCCTGACGTGAAACTCTTCAGACTTGGCAAATAAGTGATAATTTGCTTGTGTGAGAGATCAGAAAAGCGAATACATTTCAGGTGAGATGGCATATGGACATGTGGAGTTAAGGTTATCTACTAAATTAAACATATAGATATCCACATGTCCATATTTTTGAATCTATTAAGATCTTAAACTAACCAAAACAAAGTAAGGGGGAAAAAATGAATCAAGGTACAAATCAAAGTTTGGGGATTTTTGTTGCAAATTAAATACATTAGGATTATGTATCTCAAATAAAAGGTGTTGAATTGTATCTGTTCAATGGTTTTATTCACCAAATATCTCTCAAACTGTATCAAAGACCTGACCAATCTGACCAATTGCCATCTTGCCACTTTCTCCTCAGATGGGAGACCAGTGGTTGGAGTGAGTGCTCTCGAACCTGTGGTGAGGGCGTTCAGTATCGTACCGTGCGCTGCTGGAAGATGCTGTCGCCCGGCCTCGACTCATCTGTCTACGATTCACTGTGTCTGTCACATGAGCTCCACAAACCAGCCAATAGGAAGGTCTGCCTTGGCCAGAGCTGCGGACCCCAGTGGGAGGTGTCTGAGTGGTCAGAGGTAAGATGTTTCTGGTGGAGGTTTGTGCAATGTGTCAACATTGATGGCTCGTCTTTATGTTTTGATACCATCCAAAGGTTTGATGTCTTGAAATCTCATATTGCTGTGGTCAAAGCAGCAAAAACATAAAGCAATGTCCAATGTTCATTAAAAGCTTCAAAGATTTAAAAGTATTGAAACAGTGTGCAGTCATCATTAGCATAGTCTCACATTGCCAGATCTATCTCCACAGCGATGTGGAGTAAGATCTTGCTAAACCACAGATACATTCTAGGATAGGAGAAAAAAAAAACGCTCTGGGTTGTTTGCATTTCTTTAAATCAGTCCCAACCGTCTTGGGTGGCGATAAGTTCCGTACATGGCAACGGTGGCTCTGTAAAATAGCCTCGGGAAAAGAACTTGTTTTGGTGGAACATTTGCACCCCGCAAAAGAAAATGCCACATGCAATATGAAATGAAGTTAACTGTTTAAATTGGCTGGCTGTATGGTTAAACCTCATTTGCTCTTACCAGTGTATTTACCCTTTGGCATACTGGGGATGTTTCATCTGTTACACACCACACCTTCTAACTCAGATAGACAACACTTTCAAACAGAGCAGCATGAAATGACAGTCACTACAAAGAAAACACAGTAGCAATAGTATTCTGCATGTTGATTAGTCATGGCAACTATATTAATAATCCAGTAATTGGTTTGTCATTTTTTTAATCTAAAAAAAGTTTTAAAAAATCTCTAAAGCTTTTGTGCGAAACTTTTTGATAATAATGAACGTCCGTTACATTCAAGCCATTGCCAAATGAGTTGCTACAAAGCTAATTAAGACTATCAGCTCCACACAACTCTCTCTGGATTTCTCAGTATGACTATGTTCAGAAGATTGTGGCGTCCGGCGACTTTCCCGCGCAGAAACTCAAGTGAAGATAATGACCTCTTCTGAAGAGTCCATCATGTTTTTTTAATCCTCCGTGTCCTCCTTGGCTACTAGCAACTGCGTGGGGGAGGGGTGGGGGCGCGTGCGCGATCACAGCAGACTTGTATCATGTGGACGCGTCGACAGTGTTGCTGTCATTACTTAGAATTCCTCATGGGGGTGACAGAAACTACGCGCTATAACTTTAAATGTGAATATTTTGTAGTTTCTTCACTCCTCTGTGACAGTAAAATAAATATCTTTGAGTTGTGGACTAAACAAGACATTTAAGGACATCATCCTGGGCTTTGGGAAATACTGATCGACAATTTTCACCATTTTCTGACATTTTATAGACCAAACAACTAATAGATTAATCAAGAAAATAATCGACAGATTGATCGACTATGAAAATAATTGTTAGCTGCAGCCCTAGTATTGATCTTTGTACATGTGTGTGTGCATAATGTATGTGTATCCCTGTGTGTTTTAGTGCTCGGCGCGATGTGGCTCTCGGGGTGTCCGTACTCGTGAGGTTCGTTGCTCCATGGAAATGAGACTATGTAACAAGTCTTCTCAGCCAATAGAAAGTCGAGAATGTGAAGGGCCGCCCTGTGACAGAAGATGGACAGTTTCTGACTGGGGACCTGTGAGTTTAACAACACACACACACACACACACACACACACACACACACACACTGAACACACACCAGACCAGGCATTTTAACACTACAGTTTCAGTTTTGCATGTCAATAAAAAAATGTCTGTATATGTGCCAGTGCTCCGGTGTGTGTGGAGAGGGAAGGATGGTGCGCGCTGTGATGTGTCGATCGTCGGGTGGGGTAGTGATGTCAGAGGAGCAGTGTGACCAATCACTGCGCCCGCTGGCCATCTATCCCTGTGGTGACAGAGATTGCGCCCCCCACTGGGTCGAACAGGAATGGCAACAGGTAAATGTATAAAGTTGGGGTTTTTTTCCGATACCGTTAAAACAATACTTTCGCAAAGAAACTCCCAGACTGTCTTTTGTTTTGCCTGATGAAGGTCTTGTACCGAAACGTTGCCAGCTATTAAATTTATCTTTGCAAATTAAACAGTGTGCAGGAGTTTCTTTCAACTTTTGACCTACTCGTCCCCCTCCAACACACCTGTCTCACATTATAGATGTGCAAAGTATTTTATCCTCTGAAAACGATACTTTTAAAATGGTGCCGGTGCCTTAACCGATACTTGCACCATGGGCTAACGGGGTGCAATTGAACGCACCATTTGTCCCATCTGTGTTGTTTCTCCGACAACTCAGACTCTGGCAGTGGCCATGGTGCAGCTAACCTTAGTCTCCTCTGTGTCTTTAGCTGCAGTCCATCCTGGTGTTGGAATCCTTTCCAGTGAAATACAGCCACACTTTAGAGTTTAGCTGTCCATTTTAACCGTGTTTAAGCCAGCTACTAGTTAACGGTAGGCTAACGTTACCTGCTGCCAAGTGCAATGTTAAGTAGCGTCACATGCAGTGATGCTTCTGTTGCCTGTAACATCTGTTTCAGGGCACCAGAGAGCAGCGCAGGCATTTATGTGGCACTGAAATCTGCCTTGTCGTTTAGGAACTGGGTTTTGGTACCCAAGCCTAATTGTGTGTATCTTTAAGATCAGATGTGTATATATACGTTTTCTTGTCTGTGTGTTTGTTGTGTATGTGTGTGCTAGTGTAATGCTACATGTGGGCGTGGTGCGCGGCAGCGTCAGTTGGTGTGTGCTGGGCTGGAAGCTGGTGTGTTCAAAGAGTTTCCAGACACCAGCTGTGACCAAAGCAACAAACCAGAGACCAGCTCGTCCTGCTTCCAGAGACCCTGCTCCAAATGGTTCACCACATCCTGGTCTCAGGTAACTGTCTGTCTGTCTGTCTGTCTGTCTGTCGATACTAAATGATCACAATACTTATGTCACGATATGTAGGGCTGCTCAATTCTGAAATCCTAATCACAATTATTTTGGTCAATGTTGAAATTGCACGTTGCATTTATTGAACTTAAAAAACAGTGAAATAGTTAAACAAATCAACAGTGAAAACCCCTTGAACTCTGAAGTTTACTGTAATACTTTTCCCGTTGAACAATTTTTCCAACAATTCCCCTTCAGAACACAGGATAAAAAGGAGTTAACTTGCTTGCTACTTACTTTAAAATGTAATTTTTGAGTAAAATTGAGTGTGTAATTTTCCTCGATTACATTGTTTTTGTGATCGTTAGAAGCCAAACTTCGATTTATTGCATAGCCCTAACGATATATTATCGCCATTTCAAACATATTGCGATATTCTGCAATACTGCAATTTGTTTCCAACTTCAAATTTTGTCCCCAAAGAAACTTTGTCACTTTTTTTTCTAAAAAGATACATTTCTCTGTTTTTTCTCTGGTTGCTCATCTCACAGCAAAATATGATTGTCAAAGAAATTCTCATGTGCAATTTATATTATAAAAGATGGATACATGGCATCTGTGTATCAATACAGTATTGCCACGGAAAACATATTGCGATGATGTATCGATTTTTTTCTTCCACCCTTGTCTAATTCAGTAAATTAGTGTGTGATGTCTGTACATTTTAGTATCTTGCATTGTAGGTCCGGCTGTGTTTCGAAATATGTTAAGACAAATAAAATGTCCTGTTCCCTCATGCTCCCCCAGTGCAGTAAGACCTGTGGGAGTGGCATCCAGGTTCGGGAAGTGAAGTGTTACCAGGGGGAGGAGCTGGTCACCAGGGGCCACAGCTGCGACTCTGCCCTCAGGCCAGAAGCGAGACAGAGCTGTGAAATCCAGAGCTGTCCGACAGAAGCACCAGGTACAAAAACAAACAAGTGCAGCACATTTCCTGTAGCTGATGCAACATTTCAGGATAAATGAATTCCCACATGCATTGCTGTAGCAAAGTGTTTTTCTGCAGTGCCCTTTTTATAAATGAAGTCTAGCATTTAGACTTTTTTCCAACATGTTTCAGTCTTTTGTGGTTTTTGTGTGTCTGTCCAGCAGCAGTCCCGGCAGCGTCAGTAGTAGTAGAAGACTCCTGCCAAGACAAACCAACAGCCAATTGTGCCCTGGTCCTAAAGGTGAAACTGTGTTCCCATTGGTACTACAGAAAGGCCTGCTGCCAGTCCTGTAAGGCACCAAGACCCTGAAGTCTTAACTGTAACCCCTCACCTCAAACCCCTTTACACAAACCACTGGTACCAAAGGTCACATTACATTCAAAATGGTGCTACATAAAAGCCTGCTGCTAACAATGTAAGGCTTTACGACTCATTTTAACTTTGTAAAGCCGAGTTCAGACCAAAGATTTGCGACCAGACGAGTTGAAACTTGCAATGCGCTGGTCTGCAACGTTCGGAGAGCTGCCAGTTTACACCAATGCAACTAAACGAGATGAGTGTATCATCTGCATAAAAACAACCATTGTACTTACGTTCTAAGTTCCGACTTTCAGGCTTTTTCTGTAGCTGGATATCATTTGTAGCATCTTAAAATATGAATGAGGATAGTGATAGTTGTATTTCTAGTAGCGATGAAATGGGGAAAACATTATATTTCTCTGATTCACTGCTTTTTTCTAACGCCACTCCCTCTCTTCAGTCACTCTCTAGCTCGCTCGACCACACACCGTGCTCGCGGGCGACCGTTGAGCCTCCGTCTAAAAGTCTGCCGTTTCGACCAGTTGTCAGTTTGTAACTGACTTGACCTGCTGACTTCTCTATTGGCTGTTGAAACTGGTGACGTCCCTTAAATTCTAAAACCAGCCTCTGGCGACTTGAACAGCTGAGTCGCAGCAACACCATCGGCTGGTTTGAGTCGAGCTGAGACGGGCCGGTTCGGAACACTGCGACCTTTTCCTGCGACGCTCTAAAACGGTTTTCTCTCATGGCAAATCTTTAAGTCTGAACTGGGCTCGGCTCTTCCTCAATTCACTGATGTCAAAGGTCAACCTGTGGTCACTGGCTTTACCTCCTACCTGTTACATGTTATACCTTTAAATCTTTTTTCCTGCCACCTAGAATTGATTCTCAAAGTAAATTAGTTGGTTGTTGTATGTAGTAGTATCATCATCACTACTAAAGATTTACGATCAACATTACTCCGAGTGCTTCCTCAGAGTCATCAGTAAAACAGTTTTGCAGAAAAATAACAGTTCCTACTCTGTAACTTAAAAGTTCATCGCAAATACTGAAAGCATAAAACAACGTGCGAGGCTTTAGCTTGCTCCGTGGGACCATTTACCCAGCGTGCTACTAAATCTATTCACTGACCAGCTCTTCCCCAGACAATGTGAAGATAGACTAGCTTTAGGACACACTGGGCTTTCTGTTTATCTATTTCTCTAACTCCAAAATAGAAACATAGGAAACATCCTTCATCCAGCTTTTGTTTCCGTCACACTCACTTTAAGGGTAAAAACCCTCAAGGACTCTTTATTCATCCATCCCTGTGTCCATCACTGCAAGTAACTCCCATAATATTTCAAAAGTGATGCTACCTAAAGGCCCTGACACACCAACCTGATAATCGGCCATCGGACAGTCTGGCGAGGTCGGTGACTCGAGTCTGTTCGGTGTGTTCCGTGCCGTCGTCAGTCGGAGGAGCCGTCGTCCTTCATTTGGGCCGATTTGACTTGTTGAATCGGAAGGCGGGCAGTCGGACTCAATGACCAATCTGATTGGCGGAGTGCTAACCCGGGAAATGACGAGCGGGATGAGCGTGACTAGAGTCTCTCAAAATCTGTCTTTGTCGATCTGAAATGAAGACAGATTCAGCAACTGCACGGCCTATTTCTCACTTAAAATGTTTTCAGAAACACATTTTGGAACTATTTTCGTAAAATATGAGATCGTCGTTTTTTTGGGTCTGACTGCCTTTTCTACCGAAGGTCGGCCGTCGGGTTGGTGTGTCAGAGCCTTTAAGTCTTTAATCTATTCATTCCCTCACTTCTTAAAGGGTAATTTAATATTTTTGGTGTCCAGGTGACTAATGTGAAAAAGAGTCTTTGAAATCGGTCCAGTATTGAGCGAGAACACTGTAACCGGCAGCCACAAACCAAGCTGTAATGTAATCATACAGGGCAAATGTGCATCGTCAATTTCCATCTACTAAAAGTTCTGTTTTTGCTCACATGGTTATTTTAAGTTTCTGACAACATTAAGGAAAGGATCCCTACAGAGATAGACCTTTTTGTTAAAGAGTGAGATCCTTTTTGTTTAAGCAGAAACGGCTTCAAAATCAACATGGCCAAACCCACCAGACTCCATGTAAATAAACAGTACTTTTAGCGTGTATAGAGCCAGCATATTTTCACATGTAAATGGGTGAATTAAGGGTTTATTTCAACCAAACCACAGTAGTGATCGTTTGAACAGTGGAAAGACGAACCAAGACGGCTTTTGATCGTTTTATTTAGTTTCTGACGACTTTAAATGATGAATGTGTTTTAAGATGATAAAATGACTGTTTATTTAAATGGAGTGTGGTGGGTTTGGTGATAGCGATGTTTCATGTCAAACAAAAAGGATCTTACTCTTTAACTAAAAGGTCGACCTCTGTAGGGATCCTTTCCATAATGTTGCCAGACAGCCTGTCAGTGGCAAAAACAGCACTTTTAGTGGACAGGAATTGAAGGTGCGCAATTGCCCAATAACTTACATTGTAGCTTGTTGCGTTGACTGCCGACTGCAGTGATCTCGCTTAATACTGGACTAATTTCAAAGATTGATGTTCCCATCAGTCACTTAGACACAAAAACATGGGGGAAATGGTTTTCAGGTTAAACAAACAAAATAAAGTTACCCTTTAAGGTGCTATGTTCTGCTGAAGAGAGTGCATACAAAGCACATGAAAGCCCTACGGCAGCTTTGTTGCAACTGTGGCAACAGACGAGGACAGACTGGACCAGGGATAAACATGTGTCTGAGCCCCCTCAGCCTTGGTCCCATCCTGCTATAAACAGTTACTCCCAACTTTACTGTTGCTCCTTTTTCAACACAGTACCAAAACAAGCTTGTTGCTTCTTCATAGTGACAAGCTGATCCATGTCACAGTTCCATTTTGCCTACAAAACAGCAAATCACAGCACCTTTTCACTTAGATTCCTTTTGGAGCTAGAGATGTTCCGATACTGCCTAAAACGCTGGTATCGGTATCGGGAAGTACTGGAGTTAATGCACCGATCGGATACCACGTAATAAAACCCTAAAGAAAATCTACCTTAAAGTAGTTTGTGTATGTTCTTTTTCCGTTTATAACTGACTGTCAAACTGGAGAATAAAAGAACGTTCTGGGGCGTTCATGTTTCACAAAGAGTTTAACCTGAGCCAGACCGACAACAAAGATAGAAATAATATCACATCCATACAGGGATAGTAGTATACAGCTGTTGAAACATAATAACATATATGACACACTGGTATCGGCTCAGTACTCGGTATCGAGCGATACGCATGTTCAGGTATCAGAATCGGTATCAGGAAGCAAAAAATGGTATCGGACCATCTCTATTTGGAGCCACACAAATCTTCATGCAACTTTTTGTTTTCACGAAGGCAGTAGTACTTCCTACTTGTAGTACTTGATACAAAAAAAAAGATATCATTCTTGATGCAAAAAAAGTTGATGCAAGTGCTGTGGAAAGTAGCATATGCAGGTGCAGTAACTTGTGAGAACCTGGTGGTTATATTTCTGTAGACATCTCAGATGTGAGTTCAAGAAGGAATGAAATGAAAGTACCGCTCCAGAAACTGGAGATGCTGGCCTGAGAACAGAAGAATAGTACAAACACTGCACAACGCAGAAACAGCTGAGGAGCATGAGCGTGGTACTGAAACCAACATGGCTGCCAGCGAAAACTCATCTATCTGATACACTGTGTACAGACTGTCCAGAGTATTGTTTGTTACAGTAGTCATAGAACTGCTGCTGTTGTTGTTGTTGTTGTTGTTTTTGCTTACTGTATCACACATAAAGAATAAAAGATCAGCTGTTTTTAACAAGCATCTGTGTCGGACTTGTGATTGCTGCTACCCTTGGTGACAAACACTGGACTGACCCTTGTACTGTACAGTATGTAGTGCAGTGGCTTAAACCTGCATTCTATCTAATCTCCAGCAGGGGGCGGCTCCACAAAAAAAAAAAGAAGTCTGTCTTTCAGTCCTTCCAGAATAATGCGGCGTTTGTTTGTGATTATGCAACACGTTTTCTCAAAAAACGCGATGGAATTGCGGGAACTTTTTTTCACAAACTGCGGTTTCATCGTGTCTTCATCGCGAGGTTTGCAGCTTTTCGATGATGTTCACGTCGCGTAATTACGTCACTTCATAACGTTCCCATGGCAACAGGGGAAAATGGCTGCTCTTGTGTGAAGTAAACGCAACATTTTTCAACTTTTTGCTAAGATATACGTGACTTTTTTGCAACGAAAATGCGGGGATTATGAAATCATGCAAGTCCCGCACATTTTGCGCGGAAATCGACAATTTATACAGCGAAAGTGTGCTGTATTTGAAAAAAATGCGGCCCCCACATAAAATATGCAGATTTTGGCTGATTATGCGATTGCATAATCACGTTTTTCTCAAGGGACTGGTCTTTATAGATGTCAATGGGAAAATGACCCCACTTCTCACTTGATTTATTACCTCAGTAAACATTTTCATATTGAGTTCATGGTCTCAATCGCTAGTTTCAAGTCTTCTTCAATTCAGCATGATGTTCATTTAGTTAATTATGGTCACATTTATTTTAAAATAAAAGACAATAAAGCAGGGGATGCTTTATGGGCGTGGCTACACACCGACCTGTCAATCAGGACAGAGGCTTACCAATGCTAACCATGACACTGTGGACATGAACTTGTTTTTGGGTGTTCATGTTTTTATCTTAAACTTTTACCCTCTCACTGTGTTTTCACTTCATCAAACCTAATTGGAACCCTTAGTCGCCTAGAAATGTCTCGTTTAGTGTTCTGCCAACCAAGCTAGCGCTTGCGTTAGCTGGTAGCATAAGGGAAAGTTTGCAGATTTTCAACCAGCTCTGTGTACTGCCGTACATGTTGACGAATGGCACCAGTACACGGAGGTCAGAGTTTACCCGCCAGTAGTCTATATCCACGATGTTCCACTTCCGGGATTGCTCTTGTTCTGCTGGAAATTCCGTTCGGATGTCACTCTTTAGAAGATTTAAATGGACCAGAAAACACAAAAAACAAGTTCAGGTCTATTTTAATGTACACAGTGCCATCCTTAGCATTGCTAAGCCTCCGTCCTGATTGACGGGTCCTAAAGCATGCCCTGCTTTGAACATCATGCTGTATTGAAGAAGACTTGGAACTAGCTATTGAGACAATAAACCCATTATGAAAATGTTAACTGAGGTAATAAATCAAATGAGTAATAGGCTCATTTTCTCATAGACTTCTATAGAAACTGACTTCTTTTTGGAGCCAGTGGAGACGCCCCCTGCTGGAGATTAGAGAGAATGCATGTTTAAGGCACTTCAGCATTGGCTCAGAAGCTTCGTCCATTCTTTTTAAAGTCCATGTTACAACAGGTGGCACTCTTCCGAGCACTGGCAGCAACCACACTGAGTAAAATGTTAGGAGTCCATTTAGACTAGAGACTAGATATGTTGTGGTCAAGAAGGATTTTAATACACAAGGGTTAAAGACAGAACTAACACCAGTCACACTGTGTTAAGACACACACAGTGACCCTCATTAGCTTATAACTACTTCCACAGATATAGTTGTTTCATATTGTTCATCTCCCGTCTTGTTTCTGCACAGCATTCCTTCTTTTCGAAAGAAATGCTGATGTGTGAGGTAACATCTACAGTGGGCGGTCAGAGATCTACAGCATGGTTACTCAGCTTTAGACACACAGCAACAATGTTCATGCACAAAACTGGTGTTTAAACATTAATACATAGTTGAATGATATTACATCATAAGGCTTGTAGGGAAAATGTGGTGAAATAGAGTCGCGAAGTTCCTCCTTCTTCCGGTGGACCTCATGGGACTTTATTTTGGAAAACAAATATGCTCAGTAATGAACGGGGAGAGAAATATTCTTTTTGATCCGGTTTAAATTGAGCCATGAATTACACATATGATGTTCGTCCCTTTAAAAAATAATTTTGGAACTGAAGAAAGTCTCAGTTTGCCGTAGGTTTGTCGTAGTGCCACTTAATTTTGTGTGAAACCGCTCAGTACTACATACAGTACTGCATTTCATCTCGCACAAATTACGTCACCTTGCTTGGTGCTCTGCTTGCTCTCTAGCTAGCTAGCTTAGCTATGTTCCACAACACATGTAAAGTTATCTCACCTGATGTGTTTTAACGGCTGAGAAGCGAAAGAACGTGCAAGATCCCTAAACTCGTGTGAGTAACGTTACATCCCGGTACGAAACACTCAGGCATCGCAGTTTCAGAGAGACGTAACTAATGCGACTTTGGGGTGAGTAGTCTTTTTAATTTATATTTTCACAGTTTTATACTTCAACAGTTTAACGACAAACTAGACTTTCTTGACTTGCTAAATTATCTGTTAAAATTGACAAAACATCATATGTGTAATTCATGGCTCAATTCAACGGAATCAAAAAAAAAAAGATTTGACTCCTCGTTCACTAACTGCACGTTCAACCTCAAAACGGTGTGCACCGTGTTGCTACGGTTTCCTGGTTGGACGACATGTTTCCTCGGAACGTTTTCGAGATACATTTTCTCTCGCTTGGTGGGTGTGTCTCTCGTTTTGGCGATAACCAATCAGCAGAGTTTGGTCTTTAAGCTCGTGGTAATAAAAAGGCAAAGCGCTTGCGCAAAGGGTGTTTAACGCACCCCCGTTTTAGTTTTAAATGAAACGTGTTGCTACGTTTTGTCGGGGCTGACGGTGGCTCCACCTGAAGGGGAGGGACTTCGCCTCTCTTTGGGGAACAGCTGGAAGACCTGGACCATGTGCAGAATACTGATTCTTTGTTATGCGTTTAGGTCATTTATTTCGACAGGTTACATGAGTACAGGTGAATATGCACAGTGACAGGTTGTTCAGTTCAATTCCGTTTTCATGCTACATTAAATAAAAGCTCCTTCTCAGGCAGCAAATGAAGTGTGTCAGCCCTTGTTGTTAAACTACTGGCTGCAGGGTCAAAGTGTGAGTTAGCTGAAACTGAGGATGAGGTTTCTTTTTTGTTTTATTGTCCTGTTTATGAGGACTTAAAAGGAGAAATCCGGCCGATTTTTACCTGAATCTTGATCGCTACATGTCTCCGAGTACCGACTATAGGAAAAAGAACGACCAAAATCGGTGCTAGCAAACTGGACAAACTGGACTTAACAATGTCTGAGTTGAAAAGGCATCTTCTTGTCACGTAAGGGCCCTGTTCATGTTGCACAGAAATTTTAATTGCATTTTGTGTCTGTTAAGAGGCACAAAGGCACTCTTTACAACATGCCCCCAAAACTGGCATTTTAGCTAACTGGGAGCTCTGGACGTAGCTGCAGCTTCTCCAGTTTGCTAGCACCAATTTTGGTTGTTTTTTTTCCCTATCGACAGTACTCGGAGACATCTAGCGATCATGATTCAGGTAAAAATTGGCTGGATTTCTCCTTTAAGGGATGTACTTTTTACTAAAATGAACTTGTACTGATGATTATGAAAAAATCAGAGCTTGGGAAAGAAGATTTTGTTTAATAATAAGCTGTACAATAACCTATGCTTTTGTGAAATTCAATGAAATGGTTGAACGCTGCAACTGACATTTTGGTGTCTTGTGAACCCCCTGAGGGGTCGGGCACTTTGTGTGCAAGACACGGAAATAAAGACAAATCATCAATCATCATTTACAGAGTAAGGGTACAAACACACAGGGAGTGGTGAGCTGGGCGGAGCTGTGAGCTCCTGTTTATGTTCAACGAGAGGCAGCAAATCTTGGATGAGGATAGTTCGAGGCAGAAGACGGGCAGGACACTTCCTGCCCATCTTCTGCCTCTAAAAAGGCTCTGACACACCAACCCGACGGCCGACCGTCGGCAGAAAAGGCAGTCGGACTGATCAGTCGGCTCCCGTCTCTCAAAAAAGTGCCTCGGAACACACAGAAGCGACGCCGACTTGAGCGTACGTTCTGCACGTGCGCGAGACGTAATACGCAGGCGGCGCTAATCTGTATTGTCGCCCAAAAAATGAAAACCAGAAATGACGGAACATCTCTCTAGACCTAGTAAACACGGAGCACGCCGTCGTCAGTCATTGTTTTCATCAGAGAGTGTTGATAGTAGTCAAGAAGGATCGTTGTTGTCATTACTCGCTGAACGGAAGAAAATACGATGGCTAGTAATAAGAAGATACTGGCGTTGTCAGCTCTCGGGCTTCTTCTTGTGGAAGAAGCACTGATTCTCTAGTCAAGGGCTAGCACTCCACCAATCAGATTGGTCATTGAGTCCGACTGCCCACTGGCTGATTCAACTGTGTCAAATCGGCCAAAATGAAGGCCGGCGGCTCCGCCGACTGACGACGGCACGGAACACACCAAACAGACTTGAGTCACCGACGTCGCCAGACTGTCCGACAGCCGATAATCGGGTTGGTGTGTCAGCGCCTGAACTATCCTCATAGTTAAAGTTCATATCAATGCACTGAAAACTGTGGCAGTAAGTCCAGGTGGGAAATCAAAACAAAATGAACCTTTGAAGCAAGGCGAGCTTTGCGTTTGAAAGTAAAGTAAGACTGCATCACATCGGGGGGGAACGGGGGGGGGAGGAGGAGGATGGGCATTTAGAGATCATAGAGGACCTCCAGCACAGTGGCCAGAGACCAGGCCTGGGTCTCACAGCTGAACGAACAGTACTGGCCATTCTCATTGGTCAGCTCTGGCAGACCCTTCCACGGAGACCTGACAATACACCAACAATGGCAAATTAAACATTAACACTTAGTGTACCTTACAGTCATTCCGTATATGTTCATACATTCTCTGCAAATCTCTAAAATATACCCCAACATTGATTTAAATATCGGCTTGTTTTTTAAAAAAAGAAGCAAACCCTGAAATGAATGTACACGGGGTGAAATAAATAAGACTTGTTATTCAAATGGCCAATAGTAACCGTGGAATTGTGAAATTTGGAATTGGATTTTATCGTGTTTAACAAAGTAAAGGAGATGGATGACAGTCTTACCTCTCCAGGTGGGTATAATGTCGTGACAGAACATTTTTCACCAGGGTGACTGTTTTAGCGTACGTATCTTCTCCCAGCTTCTTGGCAAAGTAGAGTTTAGCACGCAGGAAGTAGCCTACCGGCCACAGCCACTCCTACACACACACACACACACACACACACACACACACACACACACACACACACACACACACACACAGACAGAAACACACAAACAACACACGTTTGTTATGTGCATTGAGAAAGACATCAAATTAGGGTTGTCAATCGATTAAAATATTTAATAGCAATTAATCGCATGATTGTTTATAGTTAGCTCACGATTATTTGCGAATTAATCGCACATTTTTCATCTGTTCTAAATGTACGTTTAAAGGGCTATTTTAGGTGTCTGCCTGTTAGGTGAGGGCATCACGGATCACGTTCTCCAGGAACCCCTTCATCACACCACGGCTCTCCTCGTAGATCAGACCGGCGGATGGCGGGTTTGTTGATCCCCCTGGATGTTTCAACTAGCCAGACACAACGTTACTGCTGCATCACTCGCTTCCTGATTCCCCAAACTACCGCGAGGCCCCGGGGCCCAAAGCAATTTGCCCTAACTCGTTATTATCGGGTTCATTTTTTGACCACCCTAATTTGAAGCACGACATGTTTGAATAGCTGGCGCTATACTTTCCGTTTAACAAGGACAAATCCGGCGCAAAATGAACCTAGTCCGTACCGTTCAGTACACAGGGAGGCGCCATCTTGTGAAAACAGTCATGACCAGTCGAACGATGAACGCCGTATAACCAGTGACCAGTAACATAGCTCGAGCACGGCGTTCGTCGTTCGACTGGTTGTGACTGTTTTCCCAAGATGGCGCCTGCCTGTATACGTGAAGGCTACTGTCTTTATAAACTATCTTTTTTAATAAACTGTCTGTACACTTACAAAGTTCTCAATGCTTCTGTTTACATGTAGGGACCCTCATTATGCTACCGTGGAAGTGTGGTGCTATTTTGAGCCTCGTTAGTGGTGTAGAAATAGAGATTTCTTTTTACTCTACCCATGCCCCGACGGCTAGCTTTATTAAGCTAATTAGCGGTTTGCGCTAAAAGTGGTCACATTGGATTAGCATGAAAACATATCCCAGAGAACGGTCGACTCGGTAGACATGTGTTATTAACCCCTAGGTTCATTTTGTGCCGGATTTCTACTTTAAGTTGACAGTGTACGGCTGTTTGTCTAACATTTAAAAAAAAAAAAGAATGTGTTGTTTAGCCAGAAGCCGTGTGCCACTGCAGTACAGGGAGACTCACTGGGCCTTGGTGATAGTTGAAGCCTTTTGCCAGGTTGTAGTTGTCGTTGTCCAGAGCGTTGTCATAGACACCACAGTACACCATGTCACTAGAACAACACAAATACAATGTCAGTAAGAGACTGAATATATTAGCTATTCTACTGTATGTGTATGAGAAAAACTTCTGAAATGAAAGTGAAAGTGAAATGTTCATGCCATGGGACCTTTAAGGAGTAAGACAAGCGGGGATTAATAGAGTACGTCTACCCCATAAAAAGATCCTTTTGTGCATTGAGAGTGCACGAAGATATATATATATATATATATATATATATATATATATATATATATATATATATATATATATATATATATATATATATATATATATATATAGCGTACTCTAGCTCGCCCAGTAAGAGTGTGCGCCCCATGTAGGCTAAGTCCTTTGCAGCGGCGCGGGTTTGAGTCCGGCCTGGGAACCTTTGTGTTTTGTGTTGTCCCCCATCTCTCTCCCACCTGTCCTGTCTATCCACTGTCTCTCACTCTGAAATAAAGGGGGAAAAGCCCAAAAACAAAATCTTTAAAAAGAAGATATATATGTATATATATATATATATATTACTCAGGGTCAAGGGTCTTCATTCCCAGTGGTCCCAGTAGTTTCTTCTCAGCCACGTCAAGAGCCATCCACGCTCTCTCCACTGTGAACAGCTCTGGAGCCTTTAAACACAGAGATCATGTCAACCAGCCAATCACTACTCACTGATCGAGTCACTCAACGGGGGCGGAGCCAGACATTGTAAACATTCGGGGCTTAGGCCAGCTTTTTTAAATTAGTTATAAATATTGAATGAAATTGAAGTGAGATGAACAAATATATATATATATATATATATATATATATATATATATATATATATATATATATATATATATATATATAATTTTTAGATAAAACAGATGTTAAAGTTTTCCTTTGGGGACAGAATTTGAAGTTGAGGAAAAAGGTAATTGCAATTTATTACTGAATATCACAATATGTTTAAAATCTTGATAATATCGTATTGTTGGGCCTCTGGCGATTCCCATCCCTACCTCTTAGCCAAAAGTTGCTCGATGGTGTTTTAAGCCCCCCAACGTCGACTTCAAGGCAGCGCTGCGACCGCCGACTTCAAGGTACCTAACCCTAACCTTAACCATGACCATTGCCTAATCCTAGACGTTGAGGGCTTAAAACACCAAACACCATAAAAGTTACAGACTATTCAGACAAGTGGGTGCAGGTCTCAGTGTGTCTTACCACCACCATGGCAATAGTGAAGTTGGGTCTCAGCTGGTAGTCACACCAGGGGCTGGAGGCTCCATAGCTGTCCTTATAGATGCCTTTTTTGTGCACCAGATCAGGGTGCTTCTCGTTGGGGTCTTTTGGGTCGCCAGACACCCAGAAACCTGCTTCAAAGGACTGCTGGAGCTGCTGGTTCCATTGGGAGTACGAGATAAACACTTCTTTACCTGGAACACAATGGAAACTGTTTATTGCAGATGATGAATGAATTCAGTACAGGAGACATTTCTTTATCTGAAAACACAGATCAGTGTATTTCTCAGTGTGTGTGTGTGTGTGTGTGTGTGTGTGTGTGTGTGTGTGTGTGTGTGTGTAATACCATCTCTGTGTACTTCAACTCCATCATAAGGGAACAGTCCTTTGGCATGGAGCTCCACAACCCAGCGAACAGCTGACTTACTGAGACCAACTATCTCTACCGCTGCTCCGTCTCTGGACAATAAAAGTGATACAGAAAACAAATTCAATTATTTAGTTTGTAAAACATTAGAAAATAATAATAAAATAAACATAATAAACAATTACGACTGTAACAGCAAATCTTCTGAAGGACTGATCACAATCTGATACAAAGTGCAATGAGAAGTGCTAACTTACCTTTTCTAAACTGGCTTTCGTAAAAAAAACAAAAAAAACTGTGAGGGGTTTGTTTTGTGATGACTTTCTGACCGCTGTTACCTTTCAATGTGTGTGTGTGTGTGTGTGTGTGTGTGTGATCAGTTTGTGTGTTACCTTGGAGTAGCGGGCATGCCTTTGTTCCTTGCTCTCTCACTCTCTCCCATTTTGTCCATCCATGTGCCACAGTTAAAGCGGTTTCCTCCAGTCACAAAACCTGTGGCCGGATCCACGTTAGTAGCCACGTTAAACCCTGGAAAGGAGGGGAAGAGCTCAGAAACACTGTGGTTGGTATGGAGGGATAGTTTGGACAGCTGCAGGTGTAAATAGATGTAAAGTTTCCCTTGTGGCATCAGGCTTTATGTAGTACCAGAAAAGGATTTGCAAAGTTTGTTGCTGCTGTAAAGAATTACAATTACTGTTCATTATTGTCTTACATTAGGACCTTATCTGTACATAGTATAGTTTAACACTAACACACACACACACACACACACTCTCTGTCCTACCTTCATCTCTCATGTTCATGTCTATCTTGGATCCAGCATTTCTCTCTCTGAAGGAAATTCCCTCTAGGTGGCGCTGCAGAGCCTCATGGATCACATCATACAGAGGCTGCTCCTACACACACACACACACACACACACACACACGTTTAATCAATTGACAGCACTAATTTATTATTTTTCTCAATGCACATAACGTACGTGTCTGTGTGTGTGTGTGTGTGTGTGTGTGTGTGTGTGTCTCAGTTGTACATACCACCTCTCCAGGTGTCAGGGGTTCACAGTCATCAGTGGGGAACATGCGTGTGACAGGGCAGCGAAGGATTTCATGCCCTTGAGGAACGTGGGTAGCGTAGTCCTGAACAAAAGCACATAGTCATTTGAAGTAATAAACTACATCATTAAAAGACGATATTAGATCATACATCTATGTTAAAAAGCAATACTTTCCCCACCAGTGTATTAGTTTAATAAACCTTTTGATACAACCAGCTCAGTACAGCTCTATTATTTTCCTTACCTGGATGCACTGCAGCCACCACCACACAGCATCACGACAGTTGTATCGAGCACAGCGACCCTCGCCCAGCAGGTTGGGGATCAAACCGTGACGCAAAGTCCCCGCGAAGGCCAAGATGATGTTACTATGGAGACCAGGAGACAGAATGGCTCATTTTAGAGTTAAGTTACTGAACGGCAGGCCACTAAAGCAGCTTTTAAAGAAGACACAAACATGTATTAATGTAACCCATTAGGGCATTAACGAATAGTAGTCATCAACTACTCCCCAAAACTATTTTCGCGGGATATATGCAATCTCGCCAATAAGGGTTAGGGTTAAGGCCAAGTGTAAACAGAGAACAGGCTATAAACAGTGCAAACAGAAATTCTAAACTAAGCCTACTCACCCCAATGAAACACTACAATAAAAGTGTAAAAATAGAAAACATCCATAGGGGTAGGTGAGCATCCGGAAAGCGTACCTCCTATGGGGAGATTGTATGCTAACAAGAATTAGCATTCCATTGACTGCCATTCATTTTGGCGTCACTTTGACAGTGAATAACTTTACATCTGAAGCCTTTAAAGACTTTATTTGTCCATTGTTTATTTTTAAAGAAACACAACAATGTATGAAAGGCTCCATTACCTTCATTACCTAGTATCTCACGTTATGACTCCGTAGAAGACGTTTTTGTAAAAATAGGCTAACGATTGTGTCATAACCACGCGACTTACTGTCGCACAGTAGAGGAATGACCATATATTCTGGAGAAGCTCGCAGGCAGTTTTGACTTACATTAGCTGTTTAAGTGTAATTACTAATGTTAACTATCATTTTAGTGATCAATAATTAGCCTGTGTCCATGTTATCTCCTTACATATACCTACGCTCTACGTCTCTGCAAGATTCAGAATGATTGAGGTTTCTCTTGGCACAGCTACCAGAAGACTTCCAACTTTCAGACAGGTTGCTCACGTCACATCTACGTCGTCAAGCTCAGTTGGAGGCTGCGCAGTAACGCTCAACCATCACCGGAAAAGTGACTTCACTGGTCTCCGTCGAAGTCTATGGCGTCGCTGTGTCCATTCTTTTACTGACTATGAAAACATCCAACTTCTGTGTCTCTGATAATCTGACAGTTACTCGCTGTCGCTACAGTCCTCATTTATTATCCTCATTTTTGCAATAGTATCGGAAATTCCTCCAATACTGCCTAAAATGCTGGTATCGGTATTTGCGAATACACGTCTATGAACTTATCCAATATCATGTAATTTAGCCAACTGTCAAACTAGATAATAAAAGAAAGCTCTATGGCATTCATTCTCTGTATGTATTTGTTTAACCAGAGCTGGGCCAAACAGCAATGATAGCAGTCATATCACATGCATACAGGGAAAAGTTGGTATTGGGGCATCTCAAGTTCATACAAACACGTGCATACGTACCGAGCTTCAGTGTGTCTCCCAGTGAGCAGCATCAGTCCTCTGAGAGCGATGAAAGTGTCTCTGCCCCAACAACGGAAAATCCCAGAAGAGAAATGAGGAAGACCTAAAGAATATCAATTAGTACATCGGTTAAATCTGCCAGTGACCGTCAACCTACTGTATATATGTATATTATAAATATTTCATCTTCATCTCACACTCCCAGTGATTAAAAACCATGAAATAATGTATTCCTTAAAGTCAATACAACTACGTAAAATATATATATATATATTTTTTTTATCTTTATCTGTAATTTTATCCACAGAGACACCATTAAATGTCTGTTGCTAGGCTACCTGCAGCCAATGAGACACAGCACTGCTCCTTCTCGCCTGTGATTGGACTGATGCGGTAGGGAACGTCCTTGATTTTCGTTGAAAGAGGAGGGAGGGCGGGAAAGCGGCCGACACCACACATTTGAACTGAACCCAGCGCCAGGTAACGAACAAAGCTGGAGCCATTCTGGATGAAGCTGTTTGGACGCGGAAATGGAAAAGAAACGTCACTTAACTGCAACAAATCGGTCCTTAAAATTCATAATTTCAGATTTGAAATTTCACATCTCAACAATGCACTTTACACAATCTACCCTACCTCGACATGAGCTTGTGAGTGGCGTCCAGGGCTGTAGTGTAGGTTGACACCAGGATGGCATCAAAGTAACAGGGGATGAGGTAGCGTGGGATGTGTTTCAAGTAGTCAAACATAGCTCCCAACCATTGACCCACCTGCAGACACGCAATTGTGACAATGGATCATCTGTTCCATAATCAGGACTGTCAAAGGACTGTGGAACCTTATCATAACAAACAAGCCAACACCCACTGCCCCGCTAAATTAACTCATTCATTCGGTAACGTTTAGCCTGGATGCCAGCCGAACTTAGCCACAACATTTGAGGTCGGGAAGTTCGGTCTGGACTGTTGTGGAGCAACTATGCTCGAACCAGAGCTGTTTGGACCAATCAAATGATCAGGGCCGGGCTTTATACGATGATGGACAGATGATCAACAGTAACGTAATCAACCACGTCACCAAAGAGCGCTTGGGTTGAAATCGTTTAGAACAAAGATGGCTGCTATCGCGTCTGTTATAGAAGATCTCGACAGCGCATTCATTTTAAAAGAGGAACAGAGAACCGCGATCACGTGTGTATACACATCGCCACACCCGTCCGCACCACACGGAAACTTCCGCCTCTGCCTTTGCTCTGTCGAAGCCTGCCTTTGACTTGCAGCTTCTGTGACGTCTGTCTCCGTTGCTCTGATTGGTTGGAGGTCTATCCAATTGAGTGCAGAGGCATTTTCTTTCCTGGTTTGGTTGAAACACGCCCCATAATCACAGCCCAATGGAGCAGTATCTGACTCATACTCTGACTAGAATCTGAGTATGACCACGTCAGGCTAGTTAACATTGGTCACCCACACACACAGACACAGACACAGACACACACACACACACACACACACACACCTGCAAGGCTTGATACCAGTAAAGACAAATAAAAATCTCTTTTTGGATGAAGTGGCCCTTTAAGGCAGTAAAAGCATCACCTGTGCCAGTGGTCCCTCTCTTGTTATCAGTCTGTTGGCGACAAAGTCTATCAGCCAGTCCCCCTGTCTGAGGTTAGCACACACCGGATGGCCCAGGTCATTGTTGGGACGGATATCAGCCAGCACTGACATCAGACCTGCAGAGACACAACAACTACATTTACACTCCTGTCATATAAATACCAAGGTAAAATATCAGATAGATAGATAGATAGATAGATAGATAGATAGATAGATAGATAGATAGATAGATAGATAGATAGATAGATAGATAGACAGACAGACAGACAAACAGACAGACAAACAGACAGACACCAGCATTAAATATGGACAATATAAGAGAATAATGTAGTCATAGTAATATAATAACTATAGCAGTGCAAGGATACAGTTTAAAAAAAGACAGCATTAAACATGGGTATTAAAAAAGAATAAAGTAGACAGTAGGATAGACAGAAATCAACAGTCAATATTAGAGGTTTGAAGTAATAGGGTTACAGCCATTGTTCAAGTATTAAGTTAGAGTTCAGCTGCATGTTGGAGGCAGCTAGCTCATTTGAATGAAGAAGGAGAATATCTGAGTTTGTGTCAGTACACTGTATATACCTGATGAACTAGAAACTAATGTGTAACTGCTCTGCAACTACCTTGTAGTCCAGCGTATTTGAGGCTCTCCCATCCTGGGATGCTGTAACAGCCTCCGCCATCTTCTTGTTCTTCGGAGTCGCAGCGAAACAGCAGGACATTCAGGTCTGCTAACGTCAGCCTGGACATCAGCCTGTGAAACACACACACAGCTTTAAATATAAACAGTTCATACGTGCTAATGCTAAATAAATGGACTTGCATTCATAACAACCTGTAAAGCGCTTTACACTGGAGCTGTAACAATTGAAATTATTGCAATTGACAATATAATTCTCTCTTTCAGTCAAATACAAAAAAAAAAGTATTAATGTATTACTTTTTTAAACAAATTAAAGTTTTGAATGTATTCCAGGACTCATCTTTTGGTTATATTTCTGTTATGTGCACCAGATAATGTAGTAACACAGATACACAGCCTATAATGTAAACAACGCCTCTTGGTTATCATAAAACATTTTTTATACACAGTGTTTCCCGTTTCCTTTTTAAGCAATGGGGGCAGGTCTGTCCGAACAACAACAACCCCCCCCCCCCCCGAAGAATGAAAATATTACACTGACTCACTTATCGTTTTAATGTTTCCAGATGTTTGATATCAGGACGATGAGCTGACAGAAACTGACAACTTGAACGTTGTCCAATTAGAACGGACCCACCGCGGTGATGTTTTTGGTGGAGCTGTTCGTTTAGTAGTCGACTCGGAAGAAAGCCAACGTTTTGACAATAGACTCCATCAGCACAACAGTATGTGGAGTTAAACTGGACGGGCCCAATAACCTCTGAATAGTTCTACTTGTTGTTAAATTGCAATGTGAGCGGCAGCCAACGGGGGGGGTGCATTATGTCGGCAGGATAATTTAAAAGGCGACCGCGACTACATTGTGCGTCTGCCCAATTTCTGATACCGTGACGGCAGAAATTTTGCCGTGGCGGGCCGCCACTACAAAATCAACATAGAGGAAACACTGAGCTATAGATGTGTATAGGGTCAAGTGGGTGTGTGTACATGTGTACTCACTGTGCCAGGGGTTTCTGCAGTGCTTGTGGTGGGTTTTCATCTGCTACACTGCCTCGCCTGTACTTTGGGCTGAACTGCGACAGATAAAACCTCAGCAACCCCGCCATTTTCTGGGCCTTGGGGTCCAAACTAACCCTGTGAGGAAAAGAGAGAGAGAGAGAGAGAGAGAGAGAGAGAGAGAGTGTCATGGAAACCTTTGTGACTAACAACTGATCAAAATGTACAATGCTAACAAATTAGCTTTTGATATATCGTAGAAAGAATGAGAAATGTGTCTGGCGATGTTTTCTTCAACGCCGAGGCTTTGTGTGGGTCTGTGTGAGGCTTACCTGAAGGCGATGACGCTGCCAGGTGTCAACTTCTGAAAGGTGATTTCCTGCACAAACTCGGACGCACCTTTAGATATCACTCCAGCTTGCTTCACCACTGCACTCTCCTGTAACTATATAGGTATATAAATAATTCTGTTATTGACATGCTTTAATAAAAAAAAAAATACACTGAATTACCGTGATCCTGAAAATAATCGTAGCAATATTCACCGATATGTGCTCCTTTATTTCCACAGTGTATTCTGGCATGCCATTGATGTAGTTGTCATCCTTCTTATAACTCCCAGCAAGCCTTTCCACTGTCCTTGCCTCCAGTACCACTTCCTCTATCTTCCCTTGAGACAGAGACAGAGAGAGAGAGAGAGAGAGAGAGAGAGAGAGAGAGAGAGAGATCCTCAGCATTGGGAAGATTTGCTGGAAACCTGGATAACAAACTCTTTAAAAGGTCCAATGTGTAGGAATTTCTCCCATCTAGCGTTGAGATCATATATCGCAATCAACTCTCTCGCGCCACGCAGTTCAAAGTACGTATTACAGCTACGGTAGCCTTCACGCTTCAAAAAGCCGGTCTCTTGCTCTTTTTAATATCCTTTTTCTTTTTCTGGGCGAAGGAGAAGAAGACTCCTGTTCCTGAAATTTGGATTTTGAATACGTGTGGTCCTCCATGTTTCCTTCTTCAAACCTGCCGGGCCCGGGAAGCTACGATACCCATTAGCAGCATTAGCGGCACCTGTGAGTTCATCATGTGACAGCGAAAACGCAAAAGGCGGAGCAGTATGTCCTGTATGTCTCTTACCGGCTAAAGTATTTCAAGATGGAGCATGAATATGGAGCGTCTACCCCAGTTCATGCGAATGCAAATGTAACATTTCAAGCCAAAAGGAATACTTGGAATTGATGGTGGTGGTCAATATTCATGAAAAAGGACAAGTCTATGAACGGGCAACACAGATTTTGATAATGAACAACTAAACATGTTACACACTGGTTTCACCGCTGTGTGCGAGATAACTCTCTCATTACCTCACAAATTACAATATGCTACTTGCATTCCCTGGTTACTTAATATTTAATTTTATACACATTTCATTTTGTTATATATATACACTATGTATGTAGGTTGTACATTTTATTCTACACTTGTATATACATGCACATTATTTTCATTACTCTAAGTATATTTTTTCAGGAGTTGTTCTGGCATTTTTATATTTGTCATCTTTTTTTTTAATCTTATTTATTATTTCTAGTATACTTCTTGTTTTTTCTGTATGTGTGTGAGTGAGTATGTGTGTATGTCCTTACCTCCTGTAACTTGCTGCTGTAACAGTATAACAGATATATATATATATATATCTCTATGTTCATGTTGTAAAGTGTAAAATGTTTTGTACGTTGTTTCAAAAAACAAAAAAAATGAAAAAGTGTTCATCATAATAAGAAAAATCATGCGTGAGTTAAGGAAGTGACATAGTGTAAGAAAGTGCAAGACACACACACACACACACATAAGATAATCATTATATAATAAGCTGATTTCTAATATAAAAGGTGATAATGTTATGGTCATACCTGGTATGAACATGGGTGGGACGTCGGTGTCGTACTGGTGGGTTTTGGGGTTCCAGAAGGCTGTCCTGCACACCGCCACCACAGACTGGTGTGTGCTGGGACAGTGTCGAGTAACTGCAACAATATCTGCATTAACCTGGTCTACAAACACCTGGAGAGGAAGATGACTGGAGAATTTAGACAAGCTGTCCACTGATAAGTGATCTCTAAGAAAGGTACTGTGCAGAAACAAAGCAACAATTAGATCAGTGGAGCACAATATGATGAAAATATGCGACAAAGTTGTTGAATATCGCAATAACGATATCACTTGAGATGAAATAAACAGATATTAAAGTGTACTCAGTTCTGCTGCTTTCAGTATTCTGCTCAAATACAGCAAATTGCTTGATGAATTTAAAAAACCTAAAGAAAATAATGTCCAAGTTATTTTATTGAACAAATTGAATTGAACATAAAAGGCACCACTAAAAAGAAAGGACAGTTACATTTTAAAGTGTAGTTTTCTACCGATACTCTCAACTAACTAAAAAAATGTGTCTTTAGATATATCAGGACATATAAAAAAAAAGAAACGATATATTGTGCAGCCCTTAGATGGAGATATCAAAACCTTTTTTTTTTTTTTTTACCTTAAAGGTCCTATGAAATGCTGCTTTTTGGATGCTTTTATATAGGCCTTAGTGGTCCCCTAATACTGTATCTGAAGTCTCTTTTATATAGACCTTAGTGGTCCCCTAATACTGTATCTGAAGTCTCTTTTATATAGGCCTTAGTGGTCCCCTAATACTGTATCTGAAGTCTCTTTTATATAGGCCTTAGTGGTCCCCTAATACTGTATCTGAAGTCTCTTTTATATAGGCCTTAGTGGTCCCCTAATACTGTATCTGAAGTCTCTTTTATATAGACCTTAGTGGTCCCCCTAATACTGTATCTGAAGTCTCTTTTATATAGGCCTTAGTGGTCCCCTAATACTGTATCTGAAGTCTCTTTTATATAGACCTTAGTGGTCCCCCTAATACTGTATCTGAAGTCTCTTTTATATAGACCTTAGTGGTCCCCCTAATACTGTATCTGAAGTCTCTTTTATATAGACCTTAGTGGTCCCCTAATACTGTATCTGAAGTCTCTTTTATATAGGCCTTAGTGGTCCCCTAATACTGTATCTGAAGTCTCTTTTATATAGACCTTAGTGGTCCCCTAATACTGTATCTGAAGTCTCTTTTATATAGACCTTAGTGGTCCCCTAATACTGTATCTGAAGTCTCTTTTATATAGGCCTTAGTGGTCCCCTAATACTGTATCTGAAGTCTCTTTTATATAGGCCTTAGTGGTCCCCTAATACTGTATCTGAAGTATCTTTTATATAGACCTTAGTGGTCCCCTAATACTGTATCTGAAGTCTCTTTTCTATAGACCTTAGTGGTCCCCTAATACTGTATCTGAAGTCTCTTTCCCGAAATTCAGCCTTGGTGCAGAATTACGGCCACTAGAGCCAGTCCCACAATGTACGGTGGCCGACAGGGGCAAACGCCCTGCAACTTAAGAAAACATGCAAATAGACAAAACACAAGCAAATTAAGAAAACAACTTCATTAATTTGACAACACATGTGCAGCATTCAGCAAACGCACTGCAAATGCACACAACACTACCAAATACATAAAGGAACTGCAAATACACACAACTCATGTAATACTCTCATGTAATATGGCTTAAACAAACGTCAACATTAAACGCTGATGCAGTTTTAAATGTTTTATTACCACGAGTTTAGAGACGTCTCTGCTGATTGAGTATCACCAGTGACCTGAGCCGAGACACACCCACCAAACGAGAGAAAACATATCTCACAAATAGACTTAATATTTACAGTCTCTCTCTCTCTCTCTCTCTCTCTCAATCAAGCTGTTCCATCTGGAGAACTTCCGTTGTATAATCTGGATGCTGCGTTTTTTTGTTTGCATCGTTTCATATTTGTAGTGCCTTTATGTATTTGGTATTGTTGTGTGCATTTGCAGCGCATTTGCTGAACGCAGCACATGTGTTGTCAAATTAATGAAGTTGTTTTCTTAATTTGCTTGTGTTTTGTCTATTTGCGTGTGTTTTCTTAAGTTGCAGGGCGTTTGCCCCTGTCGGCCACCGTAACAACAAGCTTTCCTTAGGACGTGCCATTTCTGTGTCTGTAGCTTTAAATGCTATTGAGGAGGAGAGAGGGGGGGCAAGGTGGAGGGGAGGGGGGGGGGGTTGTGGCCCTGACCAACTGCCATGCTTCGCTTGTTTGCAAGCCATGATGTCTCTCTCTTTCTCATGGGCGGGCCAAATTCTCTGGGCAGGCAAAGCAGAGAAAGGGGAGGTAACCTTGCTCCTTATGACATCATAAAGGGAAGATTCCAGATTGGCCCATCTGAAGGCAGAGCAGGATACCCAGGGCTCGGTTTACACCTATCACCATTTCTAGCCACTGGGGGACCATAGGCAGGCTGGGGGAACTCATATTAATGTTAAAAAACCTCATAAAGTGACATTTTCATGCCATGGGACCTTTAAAACCTTAAACTGCAGATTGCAGAGTGAGCTGAAATTGCTTTTAGCGTGAGCTGATGTCTCCATATATTAACACACATACAAAGTTACGTTATGGTACCTGTATGAATCCCTGGGAAGCCAGTTCCTGGTGCAGCTTGTTGAGTGCCAGTTTCCCAGCTATGATGCCAGTCTGGAATCCAACCTCACCAGTGGAGCTGGGGGCCGCTGAGGGGTTCCACTTGGGGTAAAAACGCTCCTCCTTCACCACAGAGATCTACACACACACACACACACACACACACACACACACACACACACACACAGTCAAGATTGTCTGTTAATCTAATGGCGCGGTCACACATTGGTAAATATTATTTAGTTTTTTTTACATTTTGCACCTACTGTTATGTAATATAGTCTTCTGTATATTTGCACTCTTTTTATCTAAACTCTTCCAACTTTGTTTTGCAATTGCTGCAACTGCAGCAATTTCCCTCGGGATCAATACAGTTTTATCTTATCTTATTTGCCTCCCATTCTATTTACTGATGCACTGAATCCAGGATTTGGCTTTGGATTTCAATACACAACATCACCGCTGTTACAACATTTGCGTGTGAAACATCCGGAAGAACATGAGTTGGACATGAAGGAATCTACAGACAGCAAAGCCAATTTGTTCAACTTTGGTGAACTTTTACCGGCAAAGTCGCAACCAACAGCAAAGAAGTGTTCTTAACTCCAACAGACTACAAACCAGCAAACTGATTTCCGTGTGCGTCACATTCTGCATGAATATCGATGGCTGGAGAGTTTGACAGTTCGCGGACAACAACATCTGACTGGATAGAAGCCCATCGCTCGTCAAGGTGGGTTTTTTTTACACCATCACAAACAAGAATAAATAGAAATTGGATTTATCTGGAAAAATCCCATCCTTAAAAGATGGACATGTGACACTCTAGCTCTACATCTAGCTTTTCAAACTACGTACAGTAGGTCACAAACTAGAGAAAATAAACTAGCATTAACCATATGTTAATATTTGCAAAAGCCAATATTGGGGTATGTGATTCTAAAACACCCAAAACAAGCCAGAAATATGGTTAAACACTGAGCCAAAATGATATTCATCAGATGGAAGTAATAGCTTGTGTGTGTGTGTGTGTGTATGTGTGTGTGTGTGTGTGTGTGTGTAAATAACCTGATGTGGCACTAATTCATCATATCCTCTGGTGGAACCAGTAGCACAGCAGGCCATAGAGACCATAGCAGAGCTGGGGAGGGAGTCCAGTGCTGAACGCAGCTGTAGAACAAAGAGAGGCAAACAGACGCAGCAATTACTGCATACACCTGACATCTGGGCAGAACCGGTTACATTTGAACACAGTGACAACACAAATCCTTTTTCCATAAAGGTTTTGGCCATTATGTCATGTTTTACTTTATATTTCTTTGATCAGGTAAAAATAGAGAAAGCAGCAACAGAAGAAGGACTACTTTTAAACTAGAATTGTACACATTTCATCAGCGCACACGGGGCAAAAATGTTTATATAAAAAGAGATAATGCATACTAAAGCAACTGGTTATCAGCATCTTTAGCTATTTAACCCCATCCTAACCTGACGCTGACAGAGACACACCTGTATGGGACACTCGTTGTCATGGGTTACATCAAGAAACATGGCATGGGCGATGGAGGGCATCAGTGGGCGGAGGCTGGGCTGAACACAAGCTCCGACTGGCTCGCCTCCGTAACGATAGACCAGCCGGCCCTCTTCATGGCTGTCTCCAGCTGACATGGCCTCTGTGAACAGGAGGGGGGGGAAGTAAATGAGACATGGGCGGACAGTCCATACTGCTGCAGCACTGTACATGATTTCACACCATCAAGCCCACTGTCGTGCAGTTCTGGGCCACATTCCAATCTGGCAATGCAGGCGTTTTGCTTTGAAGAGGTGATGGATGTCACAAGGTTAAATGTACTGTAAGCCCAGTTCAGAACAAATATTTGCATTGAGACAAAACTAGGGCTACACCCACTACACCTCCATCGCTAGCCCGTTGGCTATAGCATGTTATGCTCTTTCTTAAGTCAGAAAAAATGTAACTTACATTGAGAGGATCAATGAAAAACTTTTACCTGAGATGGCAACCCATCATTACCTACTTTGAGGACTTTAAAGAACTGGAGTCCGAACCCATATGATCTACCTTACATTTCCACTTTGTTTTTTCTTTTTCTTTTTGAGAATGAGCGGTACTCATAAAACACCTACATTTATAATTTACTAAGGTTATTATTATCAGTATTATTATGGCATTATGGATACCTTGATGTGTCCCCCTCCCCCCTTTTTTATTTTTCTTCTTTTTTTTGTGTGTTTTTTGTTTTACATTTTATTTTATTTTAGATTTTACTATACTATTGGTAAAGTAAAATTTCCACAGAGTAGTGAAGAAACTAGAACATATTCCCATTCATAAAACTTTTCTTCCATAACAAATGACTAAAACGGATTAATCTATCAAAATAGTTGGTGATTCATTTAATAGTGGACAACTAATAGATTAATCGATTCATCTTTGCACCTTTATTAATGAATATACTGTGTATGCAGTATGTGTAGCGTGTGCACATTTTGAACATATAAATGACTGTACCTCGTATGAGTGACGTGATCCCTAGCTTGGTTACGAAGATATTATCCAGCTCCTCGCTGCCGGTGAACAGTTCAGCCACCACATACAGGTTAGGACACACTGTTCGGGCCACATCCAGCATGAACTGGTCAACCATAGCAAGGCAACACACCAAAACCAGTGCAGACAGTGCAAGAGAGGAGGTTAGAGGGAAGAGACAAGAAAGGACAGAGGAGTAGCAGAAGGAAAAAGGAGGAGGAGGAAGAGGAGGAGGATGAGGGATATGTGTGTGAAGGGAAGGCAGCCAAGTGACCACAACATGCAGTCATATAGTCCATGAACACAGAGATTTAGAGTCAAGAGATAAAAAAAAGAAAAGAGGAGATGTTTGGGTATGAAGAGGAAGAATGTAGAACAATGCAGTGAAAAGAGAAGAAAGAGACAAAAACATAAAGTTAGTTCATGCGTAAGAGTTGTACCTCGTATAAGGCTGCTAATTCCCAGCCGGTTCACAAACACATTGTCAACGAGCTCGCTGCCTGTAAACAGTTCAGCTATCACATACAGATTGGGTCTGACCGCTCTGGCTGCATCTAACATGGCCTAGACAAGACAATACAGCAGCAGTACAGACAGGGAGAAAAGAAAGGTTACACTTCTATAAAGCATGTATCTGCCTTTATACACACACCAAGGCTTGGCTTCAGTGACATTGAGTGACCAGTTTGCAATCAAATTAGTTCCTTTCCCACTTTTACCATTTCTTCAATAGGGGTGGGATGAAATATCGATAGAAATATATTGTTGTCCTTATACGTGCAGGGCTGGGTACCGAATTCAATACTTTTTAGTCATCGACCGAATTGCCTCTAAAGCATCGAGTATTGAAAAATGCCTCGTCATTCAATACCTAATTTCAATACCTAAGGAGTAAATCTCATCAGCGTCAGTGAGCCAATGAGCACGCAGCATGCTTCTACCGAGATCTAATGATGCTGGTGATTGCTGTGTAACGTTACACGTCGTAGAGGAACGCAGAAAAAACTCCACGTTACACAGAGACGAGACTCACGTAGTAGAAGATTTGTGCCGTGATTTTGTTTTTTATTTTTGTAAACGAGGAAGAAGTGCTTGCCTTGCCTTGTCTGTCACAGTAACTTGAATCTGAATTGTGAGAACTGAATGTGAAGATATATAGAATGTTGAATTTTCAGTGAGGATCAAAAGTTATTGGACTTCAGTTCCAAACAAAAATAGTTCAATTTCATAAACTAAACACATCATTTGATTGTATACATGCTCATGAGATAATGTAATAATATATGACAATACCTCAGCTACATGTAATGGTGTCGAGTGGCAGTTGTCCAGTCTCACTCCATGGAAATATTTGGCTGTGATTTCAGTGTATTTCTGCATGTGGGCCCACAGGTACGGGCAGTCCTCGGGCCCGTTGCCATAGCGGAGTTTGACACTGTCACCCCAGCATACCAGCTCTCGACGCAGGTACACGTTGGAGCCTATAAAGGAGCACGGGCACAGACCAATAGTGATACAAGGAATCACAGCCACATGTCATCAGTGCAGACTGTTCAAAATCAAACCAGAAAATGGCTCATTACATTCAGATTCTTGAGTCCCTATTAATGGACACAGAAGTTCAAGCGTGTTTTATCCCGTATAAAAAGTGATGTCTGATAGGCCTGATAATGACGGACAAAGGGAGGAATAGTTACAGTATGTTTATATGTATGCGTTTATGCGATAACAACACAAATTCCTTTCAACGCCACAAATTGTTTTGACGTGCGATTTACGCTAGGGCTGGGCGATATGGAGAAAATCAAATATCACGATATTGATATATATATATATATATATATATATATATATATATATATATATATATATATAGTAGGGTTGAAATTTGGTGCTTTCACAACATATTTCAATTACATTTTTGATATATAATCATCAGTAACGTGGATTTAATGACTACGTGGGTAAAGGCAAATAATAGAACAGCTAGAACAGTCTGGTAAGGTCACAAAATGACATCATTTTACTGTAATGCAGCCTTTAAAACCAGGAAAGACAACACTTATCGTCATATCACGATATTACACTATCCAAAATCTAAGACGATATCTAGTCTCATATCACGATATCGATATAATATCGATATATTATTGCCCAGCCCTAATTAACGCACAAAGAAAGAAACCTCCTTGAGCAGAAATGGATACAGAAAAGGGGCTTTTGAATGGCAAGTTGAGTTTCAAAGCCCTTCCGGATGGTTCTCTCCACAAGACTAGACAAGGTTTTTGTACTGTCGATGTGAATTGCGTTACTGCCGGAGTACGTCCAGTCTCAAAGACCACTTGGGCAAAAACTTGAAAAATATCCCTTTTAAAGTACATCTAGAACAGATTAAAGAAATGTGCGAATAATTTCAGATTAATCGCAAGTCAACTTTGGACAATCATGCAATTAATCGCGATTAAATATTTTTAATCGATTCCAATCCAATCCCAATCCAAATGTATTTATAAAGCACATTTGAAAACAACAACAGTTGACCAAAGCGCTGTACAATCAGAAAATCAAAAACCTGAACACAATGAACGCAAAAAGAACAAAAAGACAACAGTTTAACAGCAAAATAATTAGAATCTAGAAAGGCAACTATTCTAGTGTGTTTAAAAACCTGAGAATAAAAATATGTTTTGAGACAGACTGACAGCCCTAGTGTATGTATTCCTCTGTTCTTATAGTTTCTGGACCCCACCTGTTTTCTAAGAAGTTTAATATATATTTATTTACCTGGCTCGGCAAAGTTACGCAGCGGATCATCACTCATCACCCAACCGTTGTGAGCCAGGAAGTGACATGTCTTCTCTGGCTGGTCCAGCAGCTGCAGCTCCTGCTCCAGAGTCATGTCCGGATATGGGAAGGTGAAATACCTGAGACAGAGAGATTAAAAACACTGAGCTCCAGCTAGGGCTGGGCGATAATTCAATATGATAACATATCGAGATATCGTGATATACAATTACCTTGTCAAAATGTAAAATAGCAAGCTCACACTAACTCAATTCTCTCAGAAAATCTGTTGTGAAACATTTTGAGGGAATATCATTTGAAGAATTGCAGATTTGTTTTAACACCACACTATTTTTGTGCATGCATATAAACATAGTATATACTGTAGCTGGAAAATAAGTATTTTTTTTCCTCTATAATTTCACTTGAAACTGTTTACCACATTATTAATGATTATTTAACTAAAATCTCATTGTAAAAAGTATTTTGTGAAAGCACCAATAGTCAACCCTACAATATCGATAGCAATGTATTTGGTCAAGAATATCGTCATATCTGATTTTCTCCATTTCGCCCAGCCCTAGATCCAGCGACGCTCAGCATCCCATCACACCAGGCATAATCATGAAACTCATATCCCTGTTATCTGTATTGGATGTAGCTATCGCATTTGTATCCGGCATTACTATGCGTCTTTATTACAATTCACAAAGATGAGGAATTTGTCTTGAGTGACTGGCATGCTGCATACATTAGAGAGACAGCTGATTTGTGCAAATTCTTTCAATAGGACTGAAGATTGGGCTAGTTAAGTGTCTTTTTGGTGTATGAGGATTAACACCAAAGTAAAATTGCATGTTGATGTTGAGTCAGGTCAGAATTCATCCCCGAGTATCTCAGCGAAGGATTTGAGCAGACAGATTAGCAGGTAACATTTTACTTGAAGGTATCTACATAAGAGTGTCATGACAGTGTCATGACTAGGGTTGGGCATCGAGAACCGATTCCTACTAGGAATCGTTTCAAAAATTACGATTCCATCGGAATCGTTTCTTTATTGGATTTATTTGGAATCGTTTAGAGGATTTGGTTTCAAATCCGATCATCTCTTCCCAATTTAAGACGCGCAAGTTTTGGTTTCCGTAGCGGCCAGGCGCTTGTTGTTTACGTTGAAAAAGCTGTAAAACTGCAAACCACCATTGAATCAAAATAAAACGTTCCTCTTATTTGTGAAAATGGGCACGTGAACTGTTTCAACTCCACCCCTCAAAGAACTGGAATCGAAAGGAAGAATCGGAATTGGAATCAGAAAACGATGCCCAACCCTAGTCATGACACTCTTATTTTCTTAGAGTCTGAACTGAATTTAGACTCATGCTTCTACACACATACTTCTTTTGTGATTATAAGCCAATGACACAGGATACATGGTAATACCAAAAATAAGTTTAATTGGACTCATTGACAGAAGGCAGAATTAAAAATAAAATAAATCTGTTCTATATCTTAATACCTCCCACACACACAAGTTTCAGTAGTGTAAAGTGGTTCTCTGTACAATCCCACATTGTTCAGTGTAACGCAACCCTACAGACTAATGAATGACATTGGTTCTTCCCAGCTAGCATCTCAAACTTCTCTCAAGCGTCCATCTTTCCATCCCCCTCACCTCTCTTCTTCCTCCATGTATTATATCTATCCCATTCTTTCCCTCTCTCCCTACACCAATGTTTTTAAATTCGTTACCTGGTAACCAGAGGGTTTTTCCTGCAAACAGGACCGAGTTTGGGGCCGTTGTCTGCCAGATGCTCGTACACTACGTTTCCCACAATACAGTTGGCAGCCTTGAGGAAAGAAGAGGAGGAACGTAATAAACACTGACTGATGCACATGGGTACATTATGTATTTTGGGAACCCTCAACGTGTCTCCAATTCCACACGTTGTGCAAATACTATGCAGAATACACATGTTCTAAGGCTTACAGTATAAGACAGTAATGGTACACATTTTTTTGGGAGTTACAAGTAATAAATATAACTGACATGAGATATTTCCAGTATCTGTAACAGCATCTCGCCCCTGACACCACTGAGAACCTGAGGCGACAGGTTTGGCTCCAGCTGGCTCCCATGTGCACTCACATGGTTGCTCAGACATCTCTGACCTTACTCTAGTGCTTGGTCACATCATTCTGTACGTCTGCATTCTAATTATTATTATTTATATAGGTGCAGGGGTTGAAGTGGGATCTGGCAGGTGGGGGAAACCTAAGATTGGCCGCGGGCAAACAAGGCCATATGACTGGTTGCTTAGTATTTAAAGGCTACTTTTAAATGGAGTCCGACGCAGTCACTCCACATAAAACACACCGGTGCTCCATTCACACCCAGCAAACTTCACGGAGAACAATGAGGGCAAAACAGCATCACCGATCTGTTTTAACAGAATACTCTCTGTCTGTCTTGCTCACTAAAGGTTTTTAGCCAATATTTTAAAATCTGTCTGGAGCAGCAAATACACATCTGAGCCTTATAATGAAGGTGACAGCCTCTTGAGTCTAAATGAGCCTATCAACAGTCCTAGTATGTCTAAATAAGCACTTATTAAAATGGTTACGTTTGTTGCCATTTTTATTGTCTTTTGACCGATTGATTCAATTCTCAAAAGTGGATTTGCTCTGCTCTGCTTTTTGCAGCAGGTCCGAAATCGCATTTTCTCTTTTTTTTAGCAAATGCAGTGTGCTTGTTCTGGAAATGTCTTTCAATGTGACTTTTTTTGGGATTTGGGTTTGTAATCCATAGCTAGCCTACAGAAACTCAAGACCGCTATTGAGGTTCAGCAGAATTTAGATGATAAGGGTAGACATACGTAGGCTATGACACACATTTTAGTTGATTGAAATGTTACGTGAATGGAGAATGTAAGAATGACTCCATATAGTTTCTTGTCAAAGCCACACGGAGCCACTGGCTAAAGAGCTGCATGCGGCCCTGGAGCAGCAGGTTGCGGACCCCTGGTCTAGCTCAACTAAAAACTCCAGATCTGCAGCACGTTACGTGATCTTCACCTGTTCAACTAACGTTACCAGATAGTACGCGACTCTCCTGATGTTCTTACATACATGTGAACTCACCACAGACAATTGCCTTGATCATGGACTCGTGCCGGTGCACCGCTGAGACTGAACAGGGAAACGCTGGAATGGATATTTGGCGTCATTTAAAAAAAAAGAGAAAATATTCGGTAACACTTTACTTGAAGATAGCTACATAAGAGTGACATGACACTGTCATGACACAGTCATGAACCCTAACCCTAACTCTAACCCTAACCATAACTTGTCATGACAAAACCAAATGACACTTACTAAAAGCGTTATGTCATAAACGTTTATATGTTTATAATGTTTATGACACATTCATGACAGTGTCATGTCACTCTTATGTAGATACCTTCAAGTAAAGTGTAACCAATTATTCTTATTACCATTAGATATATTTACTTATTAATCAAAAAGGTGCCGGAACAGCGTTTCGGATCGTTCTGGCCCACTTTAACCCCTGTATAGGCGCCATCGGCAGTAACCGTGCCTACAGTACACACTCCCCTACCTGCTCCTGATGCTGGTGCACAATGTGGTGCTGTTCTTCATTCAGCTGGTTCACTTTCTGTCTCAGCCAACCACAGCACTCCTCAATGTGCTCTGGGGAGGAGCTAATGGAGAGAGAAGTATCATAAAACATAAAAATACCACTACTCTACATTCTGCAAAGTGCTACATACATAAACATACTGTACATCATTGTACACAGAAAGAGCCTGTTCACACTTGTTTCAATGGTAGGAAATTGCACTGGTACACAGAATTTGTGTACTGCATGCATTCTTGATTTTCTAGTTTATGATTTATGGCTAACAATGGAATACCAACCACAGACATAATCCTGCAGTCAACTTTAAAGTTGTCATGTTCAATGTGATCCGAAACAGAGTCATATGCTGAACATTGTAACACTGTGAACACTATTGTGCCGATTGCTGATTGCTGATGTTCACAATTATGTTTCTTTTGTTTCAGTGCATGGCAATGGTTCTATACTTCAAGTGGTTTGCTGATATTTTAGAGCAGGACATGCCAGATTGCAAGTAGAAGAGAATAATATTAATTGAGTTAAAAGCATTGAACCTAACTAAATGGATTTATTAAGCAGGAATATACAATATCTCCAAATTCATGGGAACGGAAGCTCATTGAGAAACGGTTAACAAAAGCAAGGGCCTTTGGCAGTGTTATTTTCAATTTTCATGAACTGAAGTAACAAACAAAACAGAAAACATCTAGAAAACATCTGAAATAATGCTAATGTTATATAATCTTCATCGGTTACCAAAGTTAAGAAAACGTGACTGGTTGTCAGACATGAATTAATGAAAGAACCACTAAAACTGTCACTTCTTACAAAAAAAAACAAAAAAAATGATAGTTTGAAAAGTAACAGTCATAGCTTGAAGTTTTGAAAACGGACCTGTGAGGTACAAAGGTCTCCAGAGCAGAGTCCATGTCCACTGTGCTGCCATAACGACGGTAATGTGGGTCCTGAATGATCCTCAGACCCTTCTTCCCCTCGGTCTTACTATGGTCTGGCTTGGTGCCTGAAAACACATACACGCAACGGATAATTTAAGTTTGTTAAATAGCATCTAAATCAAATGTCTCTATATTAGCACACTAGCTGCTTTCTAACTGATCAGTAGAGCAGCCACAATGAGCTGTCACTGAACAGCAAGTGTTGCTGTCCATTTTGTCTAAAACAAAAAAGGTCCTAACTGTGGTAAAGGCTCATCTACACAAGAGTCTTAGTCACGTTTTTAGTTGTCCGTCTCATGCACGTCAGGCAGGTACAATACTACGAGGGCTGCAACTTAATTAATCTGTCAATTATTTTCTCGATTAATCGATTAGTTGTTTGGTCTATAAAATGTCAGAAAATGGCGATCAGTGATGACGTCCTCAAATGTCTTGTTTTGTCCCCAACGCAAAAGATGTTCAGTTTACTGTCACAGAGGAGAGAAGAAACTAGAAAACATTCACATTTAAGAAGCTGGAATCAGAGGATTTTTTAAACTGTTTAATCGATTATCAAAATAGTTGGCGACTAATTGAATAGTTGACAACTAATTGATTAATCTTTGCAGCTCTATCAGATACAGTTCGATTGGAATTATTCATTTTAATGCTTCAGGTTTATTTTTCCCCTGTTTTACGCATGTCATTCCAACAATTGTGTATTGGGGTCTAAGCGCTGCCAAACAACAGCTCTGTGCCTGAACACATCCTGTTTATGCACTGAGGCTGCTGCTCTGCTGATGTGCTGACATGCTTTTGAAATGTTGCAACCATTACAAAGTGTATATTATTTTGCAGTTATACTTCAGTACAGACCATTTAGTAGTAGGGTCCTGAACTGCTCCACAGCAACGTCCACTTTGATCTGGTAGAACTCCCACAGTTTGATCTGAGGATACACGTCCTGCCACAACACACTACGGATGGCCTGAAACACACACACACACACACACACACACACACACACACACACACACACACACACACACACACACACACACACACACACACACACACACACACACACACACACACACACACACACACACACACACACACATCAACACAGAGAGAGAGAGAAGCAAACACACACATTTTTATAAAAACAAAAATACTTTTTTGGGCATTTCCGCCTTTAATCAATTGTCAATTAATAGGACAGCTTAGATATGAACGGGGCGAGAGAGGGGGAAGACATGCAGGAAGCTGCCGCAGGTCGGATTCGAATCCTGGGCCTCCATGTTACATTTTGTCAAAAGTTTGTACTGCAAAATTAAGTGTTGTGGTCTTTGTCACATCTTAATAGCAATGTATGACGTTAAGACTAAGGGCATGTTCAGACCAGGAAACAGAGATCCGGCGACCCCCGAAATGTAGCACAAGTACACTTTTTATTTCCTTCAGATCGTTCATAGATCTCAACATTTCAGACCGCACTTGAAGGCAGCTTCATTTCACGGAGAAAGAGAGAAAGAAAAGAAACGAGCGAGTGCTTTGTTGTTGCAGGAAACAGTCAGCTGTTCCACAAACACCCGGGCAGTTAAGTGCTTGTGTTGGGTGTTTGAAAACTTTCTTGTGGCAGCGATAGAGGCAGTGATGTTTCCCGTTTCCTGTACGGGACTGTCACACCGTCTCAAAACAGACTGAGAAGTCTGATCGCTGGTTACATGATTGGCCACCGCAGCGTGACGTCGGGTTGCATTTCTCGAAAAGTTGAGTAGGTCTCGGCTTTTCGCCGCAGGCCGCTGCAGGTGACACACACTACTACCATTTGACATTTCAAATGGCAGGTATGCCCATTCATTAATGGGCATACCTGCATTTTCGCCGCACCGTTTGGTGGCCGACGCAGGCAGTGTGAATGCGCGCTAACTAATGCTGTCAAATGATCCATAAAGCCCACTGGTTGTCACTAGAGTGCGGATCGGGCCGCATTTTTCTGTCCGAGCCCGGCGCGCGTCCGACAGGCATTACGATATTTACGTCTGAGCCCGACACAGTTTAAATCTCATTTTATTTTCTCATACTAATGACACTAATGTACGTTTGTTTGTGTGGAAAGCCCGCTTTTATTAAGCAACTATAGAAAGGCATTCGGAAATGTCACCAGATGAGCGCATCAGCGCACACGGGGCGCGTGTGTGTCTGTATGTCTGTGTGTCACAAAAACAAACTTTTGCATCAAGTGAAACAGGCCCATTGGCTACCAGCATAATAAGCTGCTTTAAATTTAAAATGTTCAATGCCTTATCGTGCCGAACCGTATCCATCCTCTAGTCGTCACATGTGTATCCTCTACAACAGGGATTCTCAAACTTTTTTCAATAATGTACCCTCTTTGAATTGTGTTTTTAAACCAAGTACCCCCTGACCAGCGCAAAACATTTTTACATCTATATAAAGAGGAACAATACAGTGTCGGCAGTAATAGATTTACTAAACAACAACCTTGTATTTAAATGAAAAAACATTTAAATGCTACATTTCAAATGTTCAGAATCCATCACCTAATTCATTCATTATTATAGTATAACTATTTTAGGAATTATGCATGACATATTTTTAAATGAGCATTTTGCAAAAAGATCACGTACCCCCTGCAGTACTCCAAAGTACCCCCAGGGGTACGCGTACCCCCATTTGAGAAACACTGCTCTACAACACAGCCATGATGTGTGTCATGTCTACTCTTTCTATAGTCTGTACACAGGGTTCAAAATTAGCACCATCTAGCTAGCTAAATGCTGGTCAAATATGCATGTGGCTGGTAGATTTTCTTCATCCACCAGTCAAAAAAAGCAATGGTAATGCTATTGAGTGGTAAGTGGTGGTGATGGCGCAGTGGATATGAAACATGCAGAGGCGTGCTACCTCTGACATATATGGCAATTGTAAGTCGCTTTGGATAAAAGCATCAACTAAATGCCATGGTAACATTTGAACATTCACTACCCATTTGGCTGGTGAATGAAATGTTTTATTTTGAACCCCGTCTGTACAGCTGTGCAGTGTGTGTCCAGCTGAACTGTGTTTACTCACATTCAGATGGCTCTCGTTGGTAATATCAGCAGGAAGTCCTTTAGCTTCATAGCGTCCCTCTGCTACTCTGGTGGTTAAGTGCCACAGAGCTCTATCTAAGACCCAGGCTGGCCGCAGGTGGGGAGAGTTCACCAGGTTGTACCCACACTCTGGATGTTCTTCGATCCACCCACTGTTAGCAGCTGCAAAAAAAAAAAAAAAAAGAGGAACACTGAATCAGGATCTAACCCTAACCCACCATTTAGTGATTTAATTGTCTTAGGTGCGATAGATGCTGGAACACATACTTGAAAATAGTTGGCAACAATGGTGATCATGAGCCAGAAAGGAACATTGTTGCCTAGATTGAATAGCATTTATAACCGAAACATCAATGAAAAAGACATTGATAGTCTTTGTTGAAAACCAAATTTGAATTAGTTAGAAATTTTCGTGTTGCATCTGCAATAGTCCCACATTGCTAGACCTTCCTCCACAGCGCTGTGGAGGAGGGTCTGGCGAGTCCACACGGCATTCCGTGATCGGAGAAAAACGTGCTCTGGTTTATTGGCATTTCTTTAAACCAATCACAATCGTCTTGGGCGGGGTTAGGCGCCGGAAGGAGCAACATAGCAAAATCCTCGGGAAGGAACTTGTTTTGGTGGAACATGTGTACGTTCAAAGGTTGTTTTAGTCGTGCAACAGAAAACTCAGATTGGACAGATATTCTAGCTAGCTGTCTGGATTTACCCTGCAGAGATCTGAGGAGCAGTTAACCATAGTCCTCACAAATCCACCGGAGGTTAGAATAACAACACAAAGAAAGAAGAAGGTGTGGGACACCCGGCCGAAAATTAGGGACAATCGGCAGAATTTCCAGCGGCATCTGAACAATCCCGGAAAGAAAACGTCATCGATATAGACTACATCTGCAATAAACATTTATCATTGAGATTACCCTTTTTCTTGTGACATTTGCCACTCAGGCAAATTTACAGTAAGAAATGCTGGGAAATAGACTTTCATTGTTACGGTAAAGGCAGGGTTGGTAAGATTTCAAAATAGCATCTCCTCGGGGCTCCGACCCACACACAGACGTGCACGACCACCGCTGCGTTGTGTGGAGACAGAACCTCAATTTTACTTCATGGCTCATTTACCGGTAAGCAAACACCTAATATCATCGTACTGAATGTTTAAAACAAACATGACCACTGTTAGCAAAGAGGCGACGACGCGCATTGAGCTCAGGCTCGTACACGGGAGGGGTGGAGTACGCGCAGCGGGGCAAGGAGGCATTTCATTGGTTCTTTCCAAGCGGACTGCGAGGCAGTGATTGGTGGGCGTTTTTAACGGGATCACAGCAGCTACAGATGTCGGATCTTTTTCGCTTCTTTTTCAGAGCCCATAAGTTATTTATTGCTGTCGGGGTGTAAAGAACATTTTAAACAATCTATAAAAAATTAAAAAAAGTGTACAGTCTATTGGAAATTGTTGGAGCCAAAATAAGTTGATGAATATTAATTCATTAATTTGAATTAAAAACTAGATGATTTGTATTTATTTTTTTTATTTCATTTTGAGATTATGAAATGTAGACTTTGGACTTTAAATTTGGAAACTTTTGAAACACCTGTTAAACTAATCTCTGGGTAATGGTAACTTCCCCTCCTCTCCTAATTAGGTCAATCTCAGGTATAATGAGGTGCTGGGTGACCGCTTGGTGAGTTAAGAAGATAGACTGTATTGTCCCGAAGGAAATTTGTCTTGGACAAACGCTATTTACAGAATTCAACACAACAAACACACACACACACAAAGTACACACACACATAAAGTGCACACACACACATAAAGTGCACACACACACATAAAGTGCACACACACACACACACACACACACACACACACACATAAAGTAAACACACAAAGTATACACACACACACACAAAGTACACACACATAAAGTGCACACACACACACACACACACACACATAAAGTGCACACACACACACACACACACACACACAGTAAACACACAAAGTATACACACACACACACATACAGTATACACACACAAAGTACACACACACACACACATAAAGTAAACACACACACATAAAGTAAACACACACACATAAAGTACACACACACATAAAGTACACACACATAAAGTACATACACACACACACACAAAGTACACACACACATAAAGTATACACACACACACACAAAGTAAACACACAAAGTACACACACACACACATAAAGTACACACACACACACACACACACACACACACACACACACACACACACACACACACAAAGTAGACAGACTGCTGCATCACTCTGCATGAACATGCTCATGTTGCATGCAGAGACTGCCACTAGCCAACCAAATTGCACACTGCCCGTTGTGAAACACATCATAAACCTCCATTCCACCTAAAAAGAGGAATTAAAAAAAAACCATCTTTTGGAAGTTGATCTTAATGCCTTAATTAAAAAAATGAGGAAAAATCCAACCTTTAAGGACACCAATTTTTGTAATGTATCGTAAATAAATAAATGTTCTTCCTTAAAATACAGGGGGCATAAGTAAGTACACCCCTATGTTAAATTCCCATAGAGTCAGGCAGCTTTTTATTTTTAAAGGCCAGTTATTTCATGGATCCAGGATACTATGCATCCTGATAAAGTTCCCTTGACCTTTGGAATTAAATAGCCTCACATCATCACATAGCCTTCACCATACCTAGAGATTGGCATGGGGTACTTTCCATAAATCATCTCTCTATCATCTCTTTATCAGGATGCAGAGTATCCAGGATACTATGCATCCTGATAAAGTTCCCTTGTACATCATCATATACCCTTCACCATACCTAGAGATTGGCATGGTTTTATTTAAGTATGCCAATCTCTGAATTGGTGTCCTTGGATTTTTCCTCTTTTTTTTTTTAATTAAAGCATTCAGATCAATTTCCAAAAGATGATTTTTTTTTATTCCTCTTTTTAGTCAACTTTAGCATGAACTTATGAGTGTCACTGTATGTTGAAAGCCAACCACGGAGGATTTATTTTTTGACATGATAAATCTTGTGTATTTGAATGAAACGTGAGGATCTAGGCGCGTGCTTTTTCTTACAAACGAGTCCCAATCCTCCTCCAAACGGCGACAAAGGATTATGAAAATGAGAGAAGGAGTCGCCATAACAGAAATAGTTGCCAACCCTGCCTTTGATCATAATGTCTAATCATACAATACTACACGTTCAGAAGCAGATCATGAACCAGCCGTTTGTAAAGACGTTTGTAGAGATGTCCAGATAGACTGACAGTACATTAACCACTCGGTCAGTCTCTAACCTTTTAGTCAGGCTCATTTTACTGCTTGACCTTTTCTGGGAAAGGAGGTGATAAGAGTAGATGAGTAAACACGGAGGACACGGTAACATAACTGTAGGAGAGCGCTCACTCTCCTGGGTTAGAGCTGCAGTGTCCTTTCAGTTACTTTCATGTTAGTGTGTTCCCTTTTGATCCATAAGCTTGTCTCATTTAATGCACTAGCATACTGAACCCTAGGAAATTGTAGCTTCTGCAGTTAAACATAAATGAAGTCTAGTCACTCTGCTTTCTGGCTTAAAGCCAGTGGCCTCTTTAGTAATGTGAGGTTTGTTCCTGATTTAGCATGCTGCTCACGCACACACACACACCACATACTTCACAATGTGTGTGAGAAAGAGAACAATCCTTAAGACCTTTAAAACCTCAAGAGAGAAAGAAATGCTCTCTCTCAGGCTGCTTCACTGATGGATTTTAAAGCTTATTTTGCTGTTGAAGACTTAGGGGCGCTTTCACACCTGTAGTTCGGTAGACCCCGGTACGATTTCGGGGGGTGAACATTGTTGTTCATTTTTGTTCGGTTTGCGCTCACACTGCATTTTGTAACAACTTTGTAAACAAATGTCACACGGTTGAAACAGTCGCTTGTTTATTGGCCAGAATATCCGAGTGAAACTTGCCAATACTTCCTGATCTTTGAAATAATAGAGCAACACAAAATGTATATGTCTTCGGTTTTCTGGTTTTGCTTTAATGTTTGTAATATTTTAGAAGTAGGCGAACAATGTGAGCAGCTGACAGACAGCGAGTAGAGGAGGATGATGTGTGGATGATGATGTCACACAGACGACCAGCGAGGTGTGCTCAGAACAGCTTATGGATCTGAAAGTTATCATCCCTTAAATCGTATATAAGTCCGTAAATTGTGTGCAAGGTTGAAATTGCAGGTTAGTAAATGCTCCGTTTTTTGGTTGACTTCCTGTATTTGGGTCGGATCGGGTTCTCACCTGAAGTGAACCCAACTCTAGTTCACTTGGAAGCGAACCGAGATTTTATCAAAATCGCAAAATGGACTAGTGCAAAATCCAAATCGCAGGGGGGGGCAATATTTGCTGAAGGCAAAATATGTGTCAAACCATTCTGATTTAAGTATTGTGGTGCTGCAGAGACGTCCCGGCCTACAAATCCCATCCTACAGACTACAGAAAACATCTTTGTTTGGTACAGATCCTCGCAAAAATCACACTATGGTCATTTTAATTTCTTTTAATGTTCAATGAAAATGAGAATAATGATGCAAAAACTATCATTCCCTCCAATATCGTGAATCATATCGCAATATCAGTCAAAATAATCGCAATTAGATATTTTCCTCATATTGTGCAGCCCTAAACGAGACCCCCGTTTTGATCCGCACCAGAGTTTCGGACGAGCTTTCACACCAGCCCAAACGAACCGGACTATCCCACGAAATGCTCCTTGGTTTAAGTTAAACTGACCAAACTGCTCGGGTATGAAAGCAACCTAAATAATATTGGTATCCTTCTCTTTCTTGATGTATCCTTACTGCAGTTACATAGTTTCAGGACTCAACTTCAGGGAAAAAAAAAAAAAAAAAAGGTTTGCCCTCTGCAAGATAAACTAATGTAAACACACTCTCTGTCAATATAAAATAAGGTTAATGAACTCTGTTAACCTGCACTATTATCATCATCACCTCAAGTGACCTAAAAGCCTGTTCAGCCCTGTACAAGTAAACGTATCATAATCGACAAGCACTGGAATATATTCAATTTAAAAGGCGCTCTTATCAAATAGAAGTGGATACTTGAATATAGTACCAGTGAGATCATGGACAGGTGTTGCAACTACTGTTAAGAGGACCACTTACATTGCATACACTTAGCAGTATAATTATATCATGTCTGTATCCATATTAAAAGCAATGGTTTATACAGTTGTGCTCATAAGTGAATACACCCATGCTAAAGTTGACTAAAAAGAGGAATAAAAAAAATCATCTTTTGGAAGTTGATCTTAATGCCTTTATTAAAATAATTGGAAAAATCCAACCTTTAAGGACACCAATTTTCTTTGTGAATGAATAATGTATCGTAAATACATAAATATTATTCCTTAAAATACAGGGGGCATAAGCGACTACACCCCTATGTTAAATTCCCATAGAGGCAGGCAGATGTTTATTTTGAAAGGCCAGTTATTTCATGGATCCAGGATACTATGATCCTGATAAAGTTCCCTTGGCCTTTGGAATTAAAATACCCCCCCCACATCATCACATCCCCTTCACCAAACCTAGAGATTGGCATGGGGTACTTTCCATAAAATCATCTCTCAATGCAAATCAAACCAGCTATTAGGCTAACTGAAATAAAACCATGCCAATTTTAGCAAGGGTTCATAAATGTATGAGCACAACTGTAGATTGGCCTTGATGGAAATCCAAGAACATTTTCATAATTAAGCAGAAACACTTTAATCTCCACTAAATGTTCTTCTAAGTGTGTTGTATTTCAGTATGGTCTCCACTATGGCTGGGCTGTAAACCAATTGGAAATGCAAATATATAATAAATAACGATTATTTTCATAGTCGATTAATCTGTCGATTATTTTTCTTGATTAATCAATTAGTTGTTTGATCTATAAAATGTCAAAAAAAATTGTGAAAAATGTCGATCAGCATGTCCCAAAAAGCCCAAGACGACGTCCTCAAATGTCTTGTTTTGTCCACATTTCAAAGATATTCAGTTTGCTGTCACAGAGGAGAGAAGGAACTAAAAACATTTCTAATTTCAGAAGCTGGAATTAGTGAATTTTTAACTTTTGTTTTATAAAAAAACGCATTAAACCAATTAATCCGTTATGAAAATAGTTGCTGATTAATTCACTAGCTGACAATGAAATCGATTCATCTCTGCAGCTCTAATTGGAAATACAGGGTGCATAAAGTCACTCACCGGTATGATTATACACCACATCTGTAATACACAGCATGTTCCATTCCTTCTTTAACATCTCCACCAGCGCCCCCACATCTTCCCAGCTGTAGCTCTGACCGGCGGGGCTAAACTCGGGGTTAAAGTTGAGCTGGTCTGCCAAGGAGTAACAGGACCTGGACTCTCCTAGGGTCTGCAGAGGTGTAAAGTGGATCATGTTGTACCCTGTAAGAAAAAAACAACAACACACACACAATTATTAAGCAGATGCAGCATACTGTTTAATTAAAAATATTACTCATTGTAATGATAATGTGAATCCCTTGTACCCAGAACAGGATACAGTGGAATAATGCCTTTACACACTGTCTCTAAAACAGTAGCTGTACAGTACATACACACACACACATTAATATGAGTTGAGCCATTTGAGTTAAGGTGAGGAGTAAGGGCCTTTTCACACCTGAAAGTCTCAACCAGGGTACACACACACACACACACACACACACACACACACACACACACACACTGCATCAGACACTGTCTCTAGAACAGTACCTGTATACATACACACACGCACGCACGCAACACCTTTACGTATATCACACCTACATCCCGTCGCCATCACCTACGTGGGCTGCGTCTCCTGATACTTGTAATTGATTTCATTGTAGACAGGCTTCCCCGTCCTCTCGTATCCTCTTGCTAGTGTCAGAGTTTTTTCCAACGGACTCCTGCTCTCCCAGTGCTACTGCGGCTCATTTGTTTTGTCGCGTTGTTGAGAAGCAAGACACCGGAACTTTACTTGGGTTTTTCTAATTAGAGACAAAGTGTTTGCTGACACCTGTCTGCTCTGATTGCATCCACCGTCACTCTCCTGTTGTGGTCAACCACACGCTCGCTGCAGACACTACGCTAAGCACTGAGATATTCCTTAAAGGAGCCACGACGATAGCATGGCAGAACTTCTTTGTACTCTTAAAGTCCGAACACTCCAAAAATAGCTTTCACACTTGAATCACACTTTGACCCGGACCAATTCCACCTCTTTTCGTCGGACCAAATTTCTGGCTGTTCGGTCCGGACCGTTTCACACTTGTAATTTTGGTTCAGATCGAACTGAGAAGTCAGAAAATCCGGACCACACAAGTTAGGTGTGAAAGGTCCTTAGATATTGTAAACAAAGACTGGCTGTCAATATGATCCAGTGACCTTTCAGGTTCAGGCTGAGGGTTACCGACATTCTTACGAATCCTTTCTTTTCCTGAAGTCATTAACCACTCCAGGGCACCCATTTCCACAAAAAAATAAAATAAAATAAAATACACACACACCTGACTCCTTTGCTACTCTCAGTCTATCTGGCCAGTCATCTAAGTGTCCCAGACATTTGGACAGGTAGGTCTGGATGGTGATGCAGTCTAATGGGAGGATGACATTATCTGCTCCAACGTGAAGAACTGGGTCGACTACGATGTATCCTCCGCCTGACCGCTCTGTGTCTCTGTGGGAAAAGAAATGTAAATAAAAAATGATACAGTAAAATACTGGACAAAATGGATGTAAGGAAGCGATTGTCACAAGTACTAGTATCTAGGGTTGGGCACCTTTCACATTTTTATCGGTACCAGTACCGATACCTCAAAAACGGTACCTTTTTTCGGTACTTTCTCTCTGTATTAACAAAAAAAATATTTCAGTTGTAAAAATAATTCCAAACCTATTGATACTATTAACATTTTGTTATATATTTAGAACATTTTACACTCAAAACAAAATAAACAAAAATAAAACCCCTTCCTCTCTCCTCCCAAAACCATCCCTACAACCTGTTAAATCACATAAATATTAATTTCTTACACTGCAGTCTAACTTTTATTCTCTATTTGTACATTATTCTATTTTAGCCTGTTTTATATTCATCATGATCGTTCTTAATTGCTCTTTCATGTTTCATGTAAAGCACTTTGAATTGCCTTGTTGCTGAAAGATGCTGTAGAAATAAAGTCAGTCAGTCACCATGGCATAGAAACCACTGTTGTGCCTGCTTGTCTCACAGGAAGTGTAACGTCAACGGCACCGCGACCGCTTTCGGCTCGCCATTAATATCATATCGCAGTGAACGCTGTCTGCGTGAAGTTTTGAAAAACTGTAACCACACTTGCAACCGCTTTACCGGCATTGCCGTGACTCACTGTGACTTCAACAAAACTGCAGAGCCGACGTAGTTTGCTCGAGTTTGCTCCGTCCGCAGACCTCTGTGTCTGTGTGTGTGTGTGTGTGTGTGTGTGTGTCGGAGCTCCGCTCTCTGTCAATATGCAGAGAGGACAGATAAGCTTACCCTTACTCGCTGTCAGGTGCCGAAATTTGGCACCGTTTGATTTAGCGTGAATCGGTCCACGGTAGTACCGACGTAATTCGGTCGGTACTCAAACAAGTACCGAATTTGGTACCCAACCCTAGCCTCGTGAGACCGTCCTGATCTCGTGAGCTCCAGTTTTCCACTCGCAGATCAGTCTGGCATCTTGAGACAGAGAAAATTTGGAGTCGTTCGCCAAACAACCGACCAATCAGCGTTGGTTTTGAGGCGGGTTTAGGTGTGACGCAACGAGAAGCGACTGTTCAATCTAAACAACATGGCGGCTTCCACGGATGAGATGAGCGTAGCTATCGCGCAAGTTTTATCTGAATTAGAAAGTATTCCTTAATTGGAAGTATTCCTTGTTTTTGCTCTTCTCCCGACTGGTTTCGGCAAGAGTTTGATATTATCGTTGATTTGGCCCGTCTATCACCAACATAAGTGGTGATAGACAGATGGTTTATCCAATCAGCTGACCAGTATTTTAGCCCCTTCCCAAAAGTTCTCCAACGGAAAGTTCCCAGATGGATATGCCGAGCAAATGTGAAGCAATCCATCTGGCGGAGTCAGGTTAACCCAACTCTACTAGTATCATACAGTGACTGAGCAGAAAATAAAGATACCAACATAAACAAAAACCTAAAATATGCAAACCATAAGACATCACAGAGGACTATTAAGTACTATAGACCGAATCACCGGGACGTTGCGCTAACACAAAAATGACTTCCGGGTAGACGGATGTCAGTTGATTTGAATAGCGGAAAAGTGTGAAGTCGTCAAACTTAAGTTGTTTATTTCTGTTGTCATTTTTAGCCATAACTGCAACATTTAAAAGACATAGTTAAACACGGAGGCCCGGCCTATCTGACGTTTCTGCTGTGCCTATTTTCTGTACTGTGTTGCTTTCCTAGTGTCTTTGCTAAACTAAATCTAACAACCAGATTTTTTGTTTTGGTGGTAATTTGCCTTCTGATGAGAACTAACTGGAGCTAGCTCCCACTTCCTCTCTTAGCGGTGATCCTGTAAATAAAATCTGCAGAATTTTGTAGACTGTTTTTTGCTTGGTGTGAAGATGTGTTAACATTCAAAGTTTTCTTTTCATTTCTTTTCATTTGTTTAAAATCTGCGGAAACTTCTGCATCCGCAGATTCCGTGTGGCCATTGTTATCAGGGGGTCTTACCCATATCCAAAGTAGTACTGATAGGACCCGGCCATCTTGAGGTCCAGAGAGCAGAACTTGTCAGAGTCATCCTCCCTTCCTGTTGGGTAGCTCCACCCCAAAACACGGAAGTTGTTTCGCTCAAACTCCTTTCCTTCAAGTGGATAGTTGGTGTGCACCATAACCCTCTTCCCCTGAAGGCTCGGACCGAGGCGGAACTGGAGCTCAAACCCTGAAGGGAAAGACACTTTTTTGATTCATTGCTTTATATCAACACGTGGCATCCATGAAAGACAAACTGGTATGTTTAAATGCTTTTGGCTGTGCCATTAATGTTGATAATTTTTGTGAATGAAAGTATCAATTTCATTGGGGAAAAAAAAAACTCTTATCATTGGGGGAAAAAAAAAAAAACTCTTATTTGCTTCCTCACCCATTCATACTGGCACACACACAAGGTCTCTAGAACAGTACCTGTATATACACACACACACACACACACACACACACACACACACACACACACCTCTGAAATAAACAAAAGGAACACTTTTCATATACAGTTACTCATATTGATATTAGCCAAAGAAACTGGTCCTCCAGAGTCTGGTCCCTGAAAGGTTTGTCTATATATAGTCCAGTCCACACAATCCCTATCAGGTTCAGAGTCCTGTAAATGTCAGCTGGTCGTTGACATTTGGTCTCCCTGTCCAAGTGTCAGAAAGCCAAGTTTGAGGCCTCTAGTTTGATGGGGGTGTCCTTTGTTGTATGACCTGGTGTCCCTCTCTGCACTCTCTCCGGTTCTGGTGGTTGACTAACGCATATTTTTGCGGATTGGCTCTCAAAACGGGTTGATGGGTGGCGCATGGCTCACCCCAGTGAGTCCATGTGATATACAGTATATCTTATATATAATCGCCATTCAGCCGAAAAAAAGAAAAAAAAGGAGATATGATTTTTGGTCCAAATCGCCCAGCCCTAATAGTCTCTTGAAATCACCTTAAAAATCAGTCTGTTGGTTTTATCCACCACCAATACGTGTATGTATACAGTGCTCAGCATAAGTGAATACACCCATGCTAAAGTTGAATAAAAAAAATCATCTTTTGGAAGTTGATCTTAATGCCTTAATTAAAAAAAAATGAGGAAAAATCCAATCTTTAAGGACACCAATTTTCTTTGTGAATGAATAATGTATCGTAAATAAATAAATGTTCTTCCTTAAAATACAGGGGGCATAAGTAAGTACACTCCTATGTTAAATTCCCATAGAGGCAGGCAGATATTTATTTTTAAAGGCCAGTTATTTCATGGATCCAGGATACTATGATCCTGATAAAGTTCCCTTGCATTATATGGAAAGTACCCCATGCCAATCTCTAGGTTTGGTGAAAGGGATGTGATGATGTGGGGCTATTTTAATTCCAAAGGTCAAGGGAACTTTATCAGGATCATAGTATCCTGGATCCATGAAATAACTGGCCTTTAAAAATAAACATCTGCCTGCCTCTATGGGAATTTAACATAGGGGTGTACTTACTTATGCCCCCTGTATTTTAACATTTATTTATTTACGATACATTATTCATTCACAAAGAAAATTGGTGTCCTTAAAGATTGGATTTTTCCTATTTTGTTAATTAAGGCATTACGATCAATTTCCAAAAGATGATTTTTTTATTCCTCTTTTTAGTCAACTTTAGCATGGGTGTATTCACGTATGCCGAGCACTGTAAATGTAGAAGGCAATAAACATAGATCTGTATCCCTGATACAATCAGGCATTAGGTAAAGTGCAACACCGAAAGCACAGCAAAAATAATAATAATCGTTACCTTGTTCAAGTCTGAACAGAGTCCTCTCCAAACTCTCCTTGTCGTTAAGCATTAGGACTCGGATCTGCTTCAGGTGTTGAGGCAACATCTTGATAAGATCTTCAAAGTGAACTGATCCCTGGCCTCCTGTAATCAGGGGAATGCAGGTTGCGAAATAGTTAAAACCATTTACATACAAAACACTTTGTCAAATTAGTAAATTGGTTTCTAATCTGTATGAAATAGTTCCTAAAACTGTACCATGTTCCTTAACCATAAGGAAATGCTTCTTGTCAAATCAGTGGTATTCCACAATGCTATGTGGAGCAATGTGTTGGCCGTATATTGGCACTAGTCTATATCCTCGGCTTTCCACTTCCGGGATCGCTCTGGTGCCGCAGGAAATTCTGCCGCATGCGTTTTCCGTTTCCTTCCGCTTTCTTTGTGTTTGAATTTTAAAATTGGTGGATTTGTGAGGACTATGGTTAACTGCTCCTCAGATCTCTGCAGGGTAAATCCAGACAGCTAGCTAGACTATCTGTCCAATCTGAGTTTTCTCTCGCACATCTATTTTGCAGCGGCTCTGTGCGGAGCTTAGCACCGCCCATGATGATTCCGATTGGTTTAAAGAAATGCCATTAAACCAGAGCACGTTTTCCTCCCATCCCCGAATGCTATGTGGAGTAGAGCCCGACCGATATATCGGCAGGCCGATATTAGGCATTTTCCAAACTATCGGTATCGGCATTTATAATGGCTGATAAATGAATATTTAAAAAATAAAATAAAAACGGACAAAACACACCTCAACCATGTTCTGAGTGTTGGCGTTGTATAGTCTGTCCACCAGAGGGCGCTCTACAACGTCCCTGTTGGCAACACTCGTGTTTAACCCTTTAAGTTTCAGATCTTAAATTTGTATTTTTATACATTTTATTTATCAGAACTTTAATATATTTTGATGTTCCTCTGTTCTGGTGTGACAATAAAACAAACAAGTTTATCTTTAAACTTCATTATCATATTATGTTAGTGAGGACTCATAAATTACTACAAATAACTAATGTTAGAGAAATCTGTTTATGTTTTGTTACGCGTTTCTGGATTTTTTTTTTTTAAATATATATCGTCCCATATATGGGATTTTTAAATATTTGTATACACCAAATACTTGTATCAATATCGGCCTTAAAAATCCTTTATCCGTCGGGCTCTAATGTGGAGTAGCCAGACCCTCCTTTAGGGCGCTTTGGAGGAGGGTCTGGCAAAGCGAGACTAATTGGCACATACATGTATTACAATGTATTTGTGCCACACTGGCATTGCACTCAGGAGCTGTGTTCGAAACCGTTCCCTATCACAGAAATAGTGCACTATACAGTATAGTGTGTTTTTTGTGTCGCATTTTGTAGCAGCGTTCGAATCCTCCGCGGTTCATTGCATTCATTATATACGATGTACCCTACATTTTACTCCCGTATACCACAATGCAACGCGGCCATGTTTTCCAGGAGGAGAAGAAGAAGCGGAAGCACCAGCGTTTTCTAAACAGTGGAAATGTAACAGGCAACCTTTTACTATTCTCATTTTGTTTCAGAGACGTCTTACAAGTAATATAGTTTGGGCTTGTTTACGTGACGCTGGGCGCGCCCGCCTCCATCACACAAATAACCGGCTCATCTCCTGATGCAAGTCACGCAACGATGCGTTTTCAGTGAGGGTCTGAAATCCCGTTTGGTCGTTCCCAATATAGTTCACTATTTAATAAACACTATATAGGGAATGGTGAGTGAGTGAACGGTTTTCAACACAGCTAAGGTTTCTTGCACACTACAATGTCTTAGTGACAGGTGGGGAGGATTAAAACCTTATTTAACCCTTGTGTTGTCTTCCGGGTCAACTATGCAGCTTTTTCTGGGTCGAAATTTGAAAATATAATTTTTTAGGCCGTCTTTTTCGACACTTTTCCCGAAGTTTGAGAAGCTTTTCCCGACGTTTTTGACACTTTTTCAGACGTTTTCTTTTTACGTTTCTTGTTTTTTTCCCCCCACATTTTTCAACGTTCTTTTTAAATTGCGATCAATGCTACAACATTGAATCAAACAGCCAAATTCTATGAAAGTAGTGAACTGATCATTTATTGTACTTTTTTAAAATTTTGTTCAAAAGTGGAGATCTCAAACCCCCCAATGTTGAAACCAAAGTTACCCCCTTGATTGTAATTTTTCCCCCATAACTGAGCATCCGTTATCTCAATCCATCTTATTGTGGTTAAATAAAAAAACTTTTCTTTTCTTTTTGTGACGTTTTTGTCATTTTTTTCCAATTTCTCAATTTTTTCAAAGTTCTTTTATCAATTTTTACTCTCCAAATGCTAGAAAATTGAATTAAAACACCAAAATTCAATGAAAGTAGTGAACTGATCATTTATTTTACTCGTGAAGAACGTTGTATGGAACCATCCACGTTATTTTGTTTTGACAATTTGGTTGAAAGAAACCCACGTTTCTGATCTAGAAACTTTTTGAAAATGGGTCAAATTTGACCCGAGGACAACAATCGACAATACAATCCGCAACTACAGAGAGACAAATGGGTTAGACCACACAATAACTGTAAATGGCTCAAAGAAAAGCACTAAATCACTGAAGTAACAAGCACAGTTACAAAACCGGCAACAGACGTGTGTCATACTACAGTCGGTTGAATGCCAACTATCGACTTTTTGCAGCTATCAGGAGGTCTGGCAATCAGACATCTTATCAATATGTACGTTTTTAAAACACCATGAACTTCAACAGGGCCAAATAAATCTGCGACCATACGACAGATGCACTTGTCCAAAAACTTGCTGATTTAACAAGTTAAGGGGGACGGTTTGTCAAATCATGACAACATATTTTAAACACAAAATGCACAGACCAAATTGAATACCAGCATTCAGAATTTGAAATGGATCAACAAGTACATGACTGACATCAATAGCACATAGACGTTTGTCAAATACTGCTAACTGGCATGAAGATAGGAAGGGTCAAATGTTAAACAAGGATTTTTAGGCAATAAGCTGGTTGGGAAATGCATTGTGCAAACTGTTGTAACACAGCACAGGGAAGTTAGTCCTAACACTAAAAGTAGTTCGTTCAAAACAGACCATAGCTGCTGCTAAAAAACAACTGGACACAAACTTTTCTCAGTCAGTCAGCTGGTACTGTAGCCTCAGAGGCTGGAGCATATTTACTTTTTTAATGTCATCGTTAGTTGCAGCCCTAATATATAAAATATAACATTCTGATAGGAGCCATTATGAGCATCTACTTTTGATACTACTAGTGCAGTGCCCGTTGAAAATGGGCCTGTTTGGAACGGGACGATTGGTTTGAGGTATTGCTGTTTATAGAATTCATCAAAACCAAATTGTACCCCAAAATGACTTACAGAAGGACCCCAAACCACTTAATATGCAACTCCACTGTATAGCCTGCTACTGACTTACCTGACAGAGAACGTTGCAGATTCAGAATGTAATCACAAAATATCCCAATGAAAAAGTGGAGTAATCAGACATTAGCAATGCGCTACCCACCTGGCCCAGTAATGAGAGCTAATCAGCACATATCTGCGTTCATTAACCACCAGAACCGGACTGTTTGTGTGTGTGTGTGGAGAGAGAGAGAGAGAGAGAGAGAGAGAGAGAGAGAGAGAGAGAGAGAGAGAGAGAGAGAGCGAGAGAGAGAGAGAGTTGTGTCGTATGATCTTTAACCAGCAGAGGTATTAATTTCTATAAAGGTTTAGTGGCTTGCCAGTTCTAGCCTGGTCCTACCAGACTCTCGTACATTTCATTTGTACAGAGAGTCTGGCCACTCTCCATTGACAAGTGTTAACTTCCTTGAAGGCGGGTACTCTGTTTAAAACTATTGAATCTGCCCAGAGCCACTCTGGATCTGCTTTAACCAATCGCTAACGTTTGGTCGTGACGTCGGCTTAGCATCGCTAGCGTTAGCCTTAGCCAACTTCTTCACCGCTAACGGAGCGAGCTGGAAAATCAAACTGTTCCAGAACCCCGTGGAGAGGAGGGCCACAACATCACGGCCACCAACACAACTCAGCAAAGATTGTTCTAGCTCGGGCTTTAACTTCTGGATATTCGGCAGCGTTGCCACAACGGACCGAATGGCTTCGCTCGCATCTTTCTCCGCTGCCATTACGGAACTATAACTCAAACTAGCACACATCACGACCTCAACATCATCGTTCTCAGCCACTCCCTCTGTTCGCTGATTGGACCGGTAAAGATTTGGCCGGAGAAAACCCGCGAATATACCGCAAACCCAGACGTGTACGAGTACTGAAGGAAAATGAAAATTGAGCAGAAGTACGTAGAAGGGCGGAGCCAGGCTATGACGGTTAACGGTGAAGTAGGGGATTTGATTCGCGGGGGTATTTTGGCAAGGTAATGTTAATAGTTATTTGGCAAGTTATCAGTAGACCTAATCAACCCGACCCAGGGTGAGTCTGATGAAAAGTGCTGTGTCTGCCCGGTTCAGCTCTGAGATGTTCTCGCATTGCACAGCGCTGTGAAGGAATAATCTCCGGAATTACATTATGTTCTGCCTCTGTTTAGAAGTGGTGAATGTAGTCTATTGCTCACAGCAACTTACTATAATATTATATAGTGTTGGCAAACGGCTTTTTATTGAGTTTCCTCTTAGCGAAATAATAGACACTGAAAAGCGTAGGGCCTTTTTTTCGCCAACCTTATTCCACACAACAGTCGCGATGTTCCTTTCAGCTCGTGCTCCAGGAAAGTGTTGCAAAGCGTTCTGCACGTGGCGTCTGCGTGCGACGTGCAGGTTACCATCCCACAAACCACGCCCCCAAACACGGACACACACACACACACATACATACATATACATACATACATACAGTGGGGAGAACAAGTATTTGATACACTGCCGATTTTGCAGGTTTTCCCACTTACAAAGCATGTAGAAGTCTGTAAATTTTTGTTATGCAATTATGTCATGCAATAAAATGCAAATTAATTATTTAAAAATGTGATTTTCTGGATTTTTGTTTTAGATTCCGTCTCTCACAGTTGAAGAGTACCTATGATAAAAATTACAGACATGCTTCTACATACTTTGTAAGTAGGAAAACCTGCAAAATCGGCAGTGTATCAAATACTTGTTCTCCCCACTGTACATACATGCATGCATACATACATACATACATACATACAGATACATCTCGCTTTATTAGATCGATTAGGGAAATGTTACCGATATTTCTATATGTTGACTTCAGTAAAACTTCTAATGCAGGACTTTTACTTGTTATGGAGCATTTTATCGTGTGCTATTTTGTTTCAGTAAATGATCTAAAGACATACACCCCTGACTATTTTAGCCTCAAGGATTCTAGGATTACATCCACAAATTACAACTGACAGTCTGGTTGTGTTCTTACAGTGTGCCATCAGAAAAAAGAATTCAGAAACTTAAATTTTCGAGTAACTCAACGTGCATTTAAAAAAATGGCACATTACTTAACACAAATACCTGAATCATAAACATAGACTGGCATGTCTTCATTTAACAGGCCCTCAAAATGACTAGAATCAGACTCCACAGACAGTTTTATAGGCTAGGATTTAGTTCAAGCTAAATCAAATATGTAAAATAAGTCAAAACTGGACTTCCTCATTCGTGGAGTATAGGCCATGGATATTAGTCATTGAACAATAACACAGTTAGTGGCCATATGCTAGCCGATATTTGCACACAGGTGCAGATAATGCTGCTCGCTGTCAGAGTTTTGGGTTCAGTTGTGTAATAATTTGAGCAGGTTAATGCATCCAGTTACTGAAGCCTCCCTCTGAGTCTGCGCAGTGCTTCGGTCCGATGATCAGAACAAGGTCATGAATCCAGCCGTTAATGTCACACTATCTATTTTTAAAACACTGTTCGTCTTGCTTGGCACCTCGGGTTCACACAGACACAGAGTAACAAGAGACACAGAGGTACAGTATCAAGATGACGATAGATAATTATTCGCTACGGTGATGCAGGAACCTGCAAAGCTAATGTCGCGTTTATGGCTGGACTCCAAATTCCATTCAAAAAAGTGGCAATTTAGTTTCGCCTCGCTTTTTAGCACACCCTTATGCCTCATAAAACACAATTAAAAAGCCCTGATTGAATTGAAATTAACAACTTAATAATTCGGTATACGTAAAATGTATCAAAGAAACTTTATTTCAATAAAGCAACCTAATTAAGTTGTGTACTTCATACAGTCGGCATCAACCAGATTGTACTGTAGTGGGCGGTGCCGTCAAGTGGAATTGTAAGATCAAAGTAACGCAGGCTGGGTTAAATTGATTGAGAATTTGAGAATGGGTATAAATATATATGTTTCAAAGTTACCTTCGTCATTACGCAAGGTAACCTTAACGTTTTACCTTTAGAAATATACGGAATTCTGAATGGTTATCTCAAAATAACTGAGAATGTATTTTGTTGCCTTATTAGGATGTAAAGTTGAACTACGAAGAGCAACGTGAAAAGCGTTAACGCTCAGTTAATATTAGAGTTAATGTTAACGTTAACAGTTAGCTAAACTTATGTCAGCTAACGTTAGCTAACGTAGCTAGTGAGCTATCTTTCTGCCAGCTACTAGCTGGGGTTCTAACTCGTAGAAGCTTTATAATGACAATATTACACGACAATGCAAAAACATGTTTGATTGTCTCTTCCCACTCACCTGTCAGATGTGTCTTCGGTCAGTCACAGCAACAGGAGGACGGACAGCTTTGTTTTTCCTGGATGGATAGTGGCTGAACTGAGGGGGCGTGGACCGCAGACCGGGAGCCTTTACCGTAATAACCCGAGTAAAACGGTCCTACGGTATTACATGTTTTTACCATAGAAATAGAATAGGCCTAAAGTACATTTTATTCTGTGATTTTTACATTTAATAATACATGTGTTCTTTTCAAATCTGTATTCATTTAAGCGAGAGATTTAAGCTCATTTAGTGTAAATATTAATGCCATAACTTACAGTTGTAAATGACACAATCGTTTGTTTTCTTTCACAACCTTTTAAAAGGCAATTTGTCTAGTATTTTACTTAGACAAACTGTTCTGGATTGCAACAGTATTTGAGTAATGCCAGAAAAAGTCCATGCAATCTCGTATATTTACAGCAATATTGACTGTAATGGGATATTGCTGTCAAAATGCTCATTTTATATGGCATAATTTATGTTGCGCAATTTCTGAGTATGACCACACACATGTACACATCACGTACACACATAAACAGGCAAGGGGAGTTACGTAAGGTGTCACTGCAGTGCAGTTGTTTGGCAGACGGAGAGCAGCACGTCTGCACTGCAAGAGCACTGGCTAATAACATAAAGCCAACATTATGTAATCCATTGACATAGATCAAGTACATTCAAATGTAATCTGAATCGTGAAGGAATTCCTTTGAGTTTCTATAACCACATTATTTGCAAGCCTGTTTTTTTTTTTTAGACATTAGTCACAGATCTGTCGTTTCATTGTCTATATTTCATACACTAACGGACAAATGCATGGTATTCTTTCTGTGTAGTCAAGGATTCCTCTACAAGGTTATATTATTGTCAGTGTGGGAAAGCTTCAGAAAAAGCATTGTGAGCATTATGGGAACTATAACTATTATTTAAGAAGAAGAGTAAAAGGTCTCACAAATGTGAAATTAGGTTTTAAACTGCACTTTTTTTTTTTTTTGCTTTTGCTATTATTCAGTTCATTGTTAAATTCCATTTGCTGTGCATTTGATTTCTCAAGGCTACTGGGTGGTCCAAACGCTTCCTTCACACTCCCAAGAGTGAAATTGTGGCGGAGACACACTAAATCATTGTATTTATTTTCATTGTATTGTCCTGAAAGTAGTCACATTTAAATATATCAAGTCAGGAATCGGCCTGTGAGATACCAACCATGTGCAGTAGAACCTAAACTTACAATTTGTCCCTATTCTTTTCCATTCTATCATCCCCCAAGCTGAAATACAACTTGAATATGGCAGATAATATACCAAAATTGCATCATGTTGTATCTGGTCTGGTGAAAATATACGACAGGTGATCGGTCGACTCCATTCTTCCAGCACTTGGCCAATCCTTTGCAAATAAATGCCATCAGGGACAAACCTTTGACCATCCTATTTGTTGCCTGTTATGTTGGATCTTAATCTGTTGAATTTATTGTAATTTAGAGTGCATAAGTAAGCCGGCTGGGTGTTTTAAAGAAACATAATATAGTATGGGAATTTTTTTGGGGCATTTTAGGCCTTTATTATATAGGACAGCTGAAGATGTGAAAGAGGAGAGAGAGGATGAATGACATGCAGCAAAGGGCTGCAGGTCGGAGTCAAAGCTGCGGCCGCTGCGACAAGGACTGAGCCTTTGAACATGGCGCGCACGTTCTACCAGGTGAGCTATCCAGGCACCCCTGTATGTGAAATTTAAAGAAAACGACATGAAGTTGAATATAAATTAATTTAGAGTAGATTTAGAGACTTGGATGGCACAGAGTTTGCACAGATGGCGTTCCCCCACTAGATGTCATGGTAGTGTTTTTAAACTGAGGATCACATCGTATCATCATATGAACCACCCAGACCTCTCAGGTCGTCTGGGACACGTCTGCTTTCTGTCCCCAGAGTCAGAACTAAACAGGAGGAAGCAGCGTTCTGTTTCTATGCTCCACATATCTGGAACAAACTCCCAGAAAACTGCAGGTCCGCCGCAACTCTCAGTTCTTTTAAATCAAGGCTGGAGACCTTTCTTTTTGATGCTGCCTTTCTTTAAATAATTGTCCACTTCTTATACTGCACTAGGGCTGGGTGATATGGGGAAAATCAAATATCCCAATATTTTTGCCCAAATACCTCGATAACGATATTGCGACGATATGTAGGGTTGACAAGTGCTTTCACAAAATATTTACACAATGAGATTTGTGATAAATAATCATCAGTGATGTGGATATAATGACTGAGTGGGTAAAGGCAAATAATAGAACAGCTAGAACAGTCTGGAAAAGACAACACTTACGTCATATTACAATATCCAACATCTAAGACGATATCTAGTCTCATATCACGATATTGATTTATATTATTATTTTACTGTAACTTTTATTCTCGTATTTTCTCTGTTTTTACATTTTTGAATTGTTACTGAAGTTACATTGTTGAAAAACGGCAAGGATTGCGGGTGGATTACGTGTATAGAGCTACGGCTTATTCATTGTCCCACACCAGCGTCCTATAATATTGTATTTTATTTATTTTCAATTGCCCTGTTGCTGACCTCACACTTGAAATTTACAGGGGCTGGGCTATGTGTCCCTTTTCTTTGGAAACCATGTTTTTATTAACGGCATGCTTAATCAGTCAGAAATAAGACACAAGGGAAAAGAAAAGGAAAAAAAGATGCCAACAACAAAGATAAATATGTTACAACAAGCTTCTGGACAATATAACCAAGCTCAATGTATATGGTATTACATGCCATTGTTTCTTTACTCACCCACTGTTGAAGGTTAAGTAGATTATCTTGGTGTCATCTCACTGTCTGACTCCCACAAGTACTGCCACAAGATGTACAAGATGATTGGGATGCTTAATAGCAAGCCCATTTCAGTTTTGGGTTAAGAGCATCACAAGAAAGCAATTTACCGAGACGTGAAGATGAGCCCATTTCTTACCAAACTTAAAATATGACAAAGAATTATCTTGTAGGACAAATGACGCCCATTTTGTTTTCTCTCCTCTCTGAAACTGTGCAGGGTAATGACAGAGAGAGGGATGGCGATGATGATGAGGAAGAACAATGTGTTTCATAATATGAGGGTGGGAGAAGAGCAATTTGCAAAAGCCACAGCTCCGGGGCAATAAACAGCCGGTGTCTCCAGACTATAAGAGAAAAGAGAGAGACACAGGAAGAACTGAGGTGAAAAAGGATGGGTTTTAATTCAAGCTCAAGGCCAAAAGACACTTAAAGGTCCCTCACAGACATATTTTACTGTACGATCATGAAAAATACTCTATAAGAAGTTTAAACTCATTGGGACGGGAGCAGTTTGCTTCTCAAGGCCTCGTATTGTGATCCCACACGTAAAACCCCACACACTAGGAGCGTCTTTTTACTGCTTCTTCTGTCTTTATGACGCGTCCAACAAGTCGTCCACATTAAGACAGAAGATACGCTGGCCCCTATGCCACTGATATGACGTCCCTGTCGGCAAGACAACATCATTTGCCAGTGCTTTTCAAAACCGTTACAAAGGTGGTAAAGGGAAGATTATGAGACAAGGGTTCCACTGGGCACAGACACGCAAAAGCCTCCCCATCTTTCCTACATAGGACAAGACACAGACTTTGTGATGGCTATGCCTCTTCATTTTTTTGGTGTCTCTCTGTAGTTGTTTTGTGTCCCTTTGAGGTAATTTTGTGTCTCTTTTTGGTAATGTTGTCTCTTTGTGGTTGTTTTGTGTCTCATTGTGGTAATTTTGTGTCTCTTTTGTAGTTGTTTTGAGTCTCTTTGTGGTTGTTTTGTCTCTTTGTGGTTGTTTTGAGTCTCTTTGTGGTCATTTTGTGTCTCTTTTGTAGTTGTTTTGAGTCTCTTTGTGATTGTCTCTTTTGTAGTTGTTTTGAGTCTCTTTGTGGTTGTTTTGTGTCTCTTTGTGGTCATTGTGTGTCTCTTTTGTAGTTGTTTTGTGTCTCTTTGTGGTCATTTTGTGTCTCTTTGTGGTTGTTTTGAGTCTCTTTGTGGTCATTTTGTGTCTCTTTTGTAGTTGTTTTGAGTCTCTTTGTGGTTGTTTTGTGTCTCTTTGTGGTCATTTTGTGTCTCTTTTGTAGTTGTTTTGAGTCTCTTTGTGGTTGTTTTGTCTCTTTGTGGTTGTTTTGTGTCTCTTTGTGGTCATTTTGTGTCTCTTTTGTAGTTGTTTTGAGTCTCTTTGTGGTCATTTTGTGTCTCTTTGTGGTCATTGTGTCTCTTTTGTAGTTGTTTTGAGTCTCTTTGTGGTCATTTTGTGTCTCTTTTGTAGTTGTTTTGAGTCTCTTTGTGGTTGTTTTGTGTCTCTTTGTGGTCAATTTGCCTCTCTTCGTGGTCTTCCGGAGCTTAGCGCTGTCCAAGACGATTGTGATTGGTTTAAGGAAATGCAAACGACCCAGAGCGTTTTTTCCCCTCCTATCCCAGAATGCATCTGTGGTGTAACCAGACCTTACTCCACAGCGCTGTGGAGATAGGTCTGGCAGTCTCCAGACTATTTTCTTCATAACATGTGCCAACAAAACAAAACAGAATGTTGCTGTTCTGCAACAAGATAATAATTTCATTCATGAATCAATTTAAAATGTTTAGCAGGAGCTGTATATCGTTAATTTAATACAACTGAAGAGGAGACTTTAATCAGGTTTAATAAGATAATGAAAAAGAATGACAAATATGGGCAGATTTTCCCTCAATTATACAAGAGAATCAGAAATCAGAAAATGGTTTATTGCCACAGTAGTGGAACTACATGGAATTTGCCATGGGGATTGGGTGCATACATACACAAACAAACATTAATAAGAATAAACAATAAATACCGAAACAGAGACAAATTAACAAAGTTGCTATTTGCAGTGTGTGCCATGGGCAGATATATAGTCCAGGATGGAGTATGTTAGATTAGTGCAGAAAATTAGTACTTTCCATTTTTCCTGTTCGTGTACTGAAAGCAGACAGTGAGTATTTCACAGGTGTCATATACAGTATATGTATTTACATACAGTATATGTATTTACATAACCCTTTTAACCTTTACTTGAAAAAAAAGGTGCTTGGCGAACATCTGCAATCTACAACATCTGCAAACATGAAACTACTGTGTGAACTTTGATTCGTTGCGTAATTGTGTAAATGACAGCTGTGCGTACATTTCAGCAGCAGCAGCGCTGCTGTTTTCAGCCTCCTCTTCACACCCACGTGTCACTGCGTTGAGATGTAACACCGCTGTCTGTTTACAGATAACAACCTTCTGTGCTGCTGTTAATAATGAGAAAATGATGCGCTTTCAAAACCAGATTACGCATTCAAATCCCGGTCAACCCACACACTAAGATAATATATACTGTGCTGTGCTTGATTATTCTGCTGGGGTTAGAAATAACTCTGTGTGTAAATCAGTGCGCAACAGTGCCTCAGATAGTTCCTGGCTATTTATTTATTTATTTAACCATCCTGTTGTCCTTGGGTCAAATTTGACCCATTTAAAAAAAAAAAAAGTTTCTAGATCAGAAACGTGGGTTTCTTTTAACCAAATTGTCAAAACAAAATAACGTGGATGGTTCCATACAACGTTCTTCACGAGTAAAATAAATGATCAGTTCACTACTTTCATTGAATTTTGGTGTTTTAATTCAATTTTATAGCATTTGGAGAGTAAAAATTGATAAAAGAACGTTGAAAAAATTGAGAAATTGGAAAAAAATGACAAAAACGTCACAAAAAGAAAAGAAAAGTTTTTTTATTTAACCACAATAAGATGGATTGAGATAACGGATGCTCAATTATGGGGGAAAAATTACAATCAAGGGGGTAACTTTGGTTTCAACATTGGGGGGTTTGAGATCTCCGCTTTTGAACAAAATTTATTTTTTGGGCTTTTATGGCCTTTAATTGACGGGACAGCTTGAAGAGAAGAAAGGGGAGAGAGAGGGGGGGACAACATGCAGCAAAGGGACGTGGGTCGGATTCGAACCTGTGCCGCTGCCAAGGACTCAGCCCACATGGGGTGCATAACCTGCTGGGTGAGCTAGAGGTTACCCAAGAGGGATATTTATTTGGGATAATCACAAACGATTGGCTCTTGGTCAAGAGTGTTTGGTGAGATCAACGTTCGTCTGCTCAGAGAATCTGTGTTTTCTCACAGTGAAGTACATGGGCTGATGAATTTACAGTAGGATGATGACTGCGCTGAGAATGATGTTGTATATATTTCATCTAAACAGTAAATATCTTCCTCTCCCAGCTGAGGTCCGGTATTTTACCAGTTACTGTTGAAACCTGTCGTGTTGGTCTGGGAGAAGAAAAGCAGATTTGTTAAGTGGGCTGTCTGAATGATATAAAACGCCCATTCCAACAGTTCCATTCTGTGTAATGTGTATGTGTGTACACATTACACAATGTTGTAATCCTTCAACCTTCATCAATCCTTCATGTTGTAATGTTCAACCTTTTAAGATTGAACATCAGTCTGGGGAGTCTGCTCTGTATTTCCTACTGCACAAGAGGCGTGATCAACGGGCATAGTTCAAATGACTCTGTACGCAATTGGATAGTCCTTCAACCAATCAGATCAACGATCCGGGTGACGTACTGCGCAACAACGGGGTTTGAGCTGAGCTCCATTCTTTTGGCCACCAGCGGGACCAGCTGGTAAATTAGGCTTTTACCAAAGCCATTTGGTAGTAAGGCAAACACATCCTTCTTTTGTAGGAATTGTTCCAGGGCAAGTTTCTGCTCCGTTTTCAGAGAAAACCTGCCTTTAAAATCTTTTAAAACAGCAGCGGTTGCTGCGCTTCGGTGGCCGCCATGTTGAACGTAAACAAAAAGCTGCTTGCCGTCGCTTCTCTGTTGTCATCGTGTTAAACCCGCCAGTAGTGCGCCAGGTGGATAAGCCAATTTGTGATTGGTCCCCGTAGATTTGTAACGGAAGCAGGATAGAAAGATGTACAGGTTTCTAGCCTGAGCTGCAGGGAGAAATCAAATCACCGGCAGATTGGGCTGGGTTTCTAGTTATTCCTTTTCATTTTATAGACTTGGTAACCAAAAAAAAGTATTGTTTAGGAGCCGGTATAGAAGTCACGGTACTGGTATCGGAACCGGTATCGGAGATTTTTTAACGATACCCAGCCCTACTGTTATGTGTCTATATCCAATAGTCTGTTTTAATCAAACCATTCATGTTATTTCGAGTCATTATCTACTGTTATCATGTCATTTCTCTCACCACAGCTTTGTCCCAGGCGTTCTTCCTGCAAAGAAGATAGGATTAAAAAATAACTTAATGCTTTCCTGAAATGAAAAAGAAATCCTATAACAAAAAAAAGAAAGAATTAAAAGACTAGATTATGCTTTCCCTCATCTGGATCAGGATGGGTGCACTCTGTGTAAGGGTGTTTCTAAAACTATCACATTGTTTAAATCCTGGTTTATACACAGGCCATAAAGCATGTGAAGTAGTTAGACAGAGAGCGACTGCTTTACGTTTTCTGTCTGCATATTTTAATGTGGTGTTGATACTTTCGCCCACTGCAGGGCAGCTGGTGGTCTCCGGCTTTGTGTAAATATGTGCCACTTAAATCCTCGCTCTGCTTTCATGTTTTTACCGTAACCAAGACAGAAACCATGCCCACATGTGAGAGTGTGTGCATTTCTAATGAAGAGAGCTGTGTTTTTTTATATGTCAGTTTTGCTATTCATCTCTAAATAAAGACCTTTCATCTCGGGGTCTGAAGTGACTTTTCTGCTGATAACCTCACATACATTGCATCTTGCACACTACTATGTGTACTTGTCTTAATAATATGTCTTAATTGTATATTTTTATTTTTGTATATTATGTTGAATTGTGCCTATATGTATATTGTTGTCTCTATTGTACATCATGTGTCTATATTACCATATTACTATATTTGTCTACTGAATGTTTACTACTACGTGTCTATTTGTTGAATGTATAGAGAGTTAACACTGAATAAAATGAACCCAATAAAACTGATTGTCAAACTGAAGTAGAAAATCTTGTTGTTTTCAGCTCTGTTCTGCTCTGCTTGTTTAGTCTGACTTCACTGCAGTTGCATTTTGCTATAGATAGATAGATAGGTAGATAGGTAGATAGATAGATAGATAGATAGATAGATAGATAGATAGATAGATAGGTAGGTAGGTAGGTAGATAGATAGATAGATAGATAGGTAGGTAGGTAGGTAGATAGATGAAAGAGTTTGAATTTGAAGTTTGAAAAAAACAAAGCAGAGCGAATATAAGGTAAAATAACAACAACTATTAAGTACATATGTACACGACTTGTATATATACGAGTCGGCATATTCAGAAATCTAGGCCTATTGTATAAAAAGCAACAACGACCAACAACATACAAGTCAAGTGTTTCTGCACATTTTAAACAAAAAAGAATAGTGCAAAGGAATAACTATTGAATGCATAATGTGTTAGATTAGGCTACTTCATATACAGCTATCTTTTCTTTTTGATGCTGCCTTCAAAGTAATTGTTCATTGCACTGTAACTTTCTTGTATGTCATAGCTGTCTTATTCCATTTTAAGCTCTTTAATATTCTCTTCAACGAATATTTTTTATTGTTTTTATCTGATTTAATCCATCCATCCATCCATCTTCATCCGCTTATCCGGGGTCGGGTCGCGGGGGTAGCAGCTCCAGCAGGGGACCCCAAACTTCCCTTTCCCGGGCTTCCCTTTCCCGGGCCACATTAACCAGCTCTGGGGGATCCTGAGGCGTTCCCAGGCCAGGTTGGAGATATAATCCCTCCACCTAGTCCTGGGTCTCCCCCGAGGCCTCCTCCCAGCTGGACGTGCCTGGAACACCTCCCTGGGGAGGCGCCCAGGGGGCATCCTTACCAGATGCCCGAACCACCTCAACTGGCTCCTTTCGACGCTAAGGAGCAGCGGCTCTACTCCGAGCTCCTCACGGATAACTGAGCTTCTCACCCTATCTCTAAGGGAGACGCCAGCTACCCTCCTGAGGAAACCCATTTCGGCCGCTTGTACCCTGGATCTTGTTCTTTCGGTCATGACCCAGCCTTCATGACCATAGGTGAGGGTAGGAACAAAAACTGACCGGTAGATTGAGAGCTTTGCCTTCTGGCTCAGCTCTCTTTTCGTCACAACGGTGCGATAAATCTGATTTAATGTTTTGTGAAAATCACTTTGAATTGCCTTGTTGCAGAAATGTGCTACATGAATAAAGCTGCCTTACCTATATTACAGTAATCCTCAATACATGTTTTATTTTGAAATCCAGTACCGGAAGTCTCCGTGCCTATCATTGTTATTTGACGGTTGAAAGCAACCGCGGGTCACTGATCTCTCTGCACAGTCATTGAGCTCATTGGGGGATACAGAACATCACCGGCTTCTTCTCGGGTTTTTTATTTTAAAACGTTTTTTCCCTCCACATTCATGGATTTAAAACAATATTCAGACTCCCTTAGTGGGATGAAAGAGTCTAAAGTGGAGTTTAAATGAAGTCCGGACTCGTGTTTTTATTAATTAGCTGCGTTTCTCCTGTTAGGACCTGTGACCGGGGCTTCTACCTGAGGAGTGAAGATGAAAAGTTTGCTCTTCGTCACCTTGTGTTTCTCGACGTGTCCGCTCATGGTGAGTCCCTTGTACTACACTTTTTAAACAGCGATGTTGTGAGTCTAAAGAACAACGTGATGGTGGATATAGCCTATTAATGGTGTTTTCCCAAGTATTAACGCTGATATAGAAAGCACAGAATCTAAATTAGCTAGGCTACACCACACACCTGATATGCCAACATTTTAATTAGCCCACTGATTAGTGAAGACACACATTTTTAAAGGGGGCACAACCGGGTTATACAAAGTCTTAATGGCGAAATATCACATTTTTATATTGCTTATATTCAAATTAACTATAGGCTATATATTTTACTAAAATTAATTATATGGACTTGTGTGTCCAACGCTGAAGTTAGCTTCGTAATTAATGTTGTGAAAGCGTGACATTTAAGGTAAAGTAGCCTATTAATGATGTCGGAAACACACTTTCAGCTTTGTGAAAGCTTTATTATATTTTACAATAAATGGAGTTTTCATTGATTTTTTTTATATATATTAATAATAATTAAAAAAAATATATATTTTTAATTTTATATATATATATATAATTTTTTCCCTTCACATGTAGACCACATTAGACCAGGTCCAGATACTATACCTAGACTTGTCAAATCTGGACTAAATGATAGCCTACCAGAGTGGCTAGATGATTCTTAAAAACACAGTTTTAGATTTGTGAAAATGCCATAAAAGGAGATTTGATTTTTTTATTTTTTTTTGGAGTTGTCCTACTTTATGGTTTTCTGTTTGTCTGCAGTGTAAATATTCTTACAGTGTAATGAGAATCTGGATAGTATTGAGATTTAGCCCCCTGGTTTTGATGATTAATTATAGTGCTGCTAATTATTTTCATAATCTTTTAATCTGCTCATTATCTTCTTGATTCACGGCTCAATTGGTCTATAAAAAGTCAGGAAATGGTGGCAAAAATGTCGATCACAGTTTCTCCAATAACGTAAGTGGAAAAGTAGTGTAAGACTGCTCAAAATTCTGGTTTCTTTTTGAATATTTCCTGTTTTTCCTTTAGTCTTATGTTGAATTATTTTCCAATACATCTTAAAGTTTGGGATTGTTTCGACAAAACCAGAAATTTGAATTTGTCAGCTTTGGTTTAGCGAAATTGTGTTCTGCTGTCTGACATTTTATGGATTAAACGATAACTCAATAATGAAAATAATCAATAGCTGCAACTTCTAAAGATGTTCAATTTACTGTCCTATAAATCCAACCAAATGCTCACATTTGAGAAGCTGCAACCAGGTAATATTTCAACATGTTTGCTTGAAAAATGGCTTAAATGATTAAGCGATTAGAAATGTAATCAGCTACTTTTTAGGTGGTCGATTAATTGTTTTTGAGAAATGTTTTTTTCCAACTGAAAAGCTAAACATTTCCCCGATTCCAGGTTTTACGTTCTGTCTAGATATGCGATATATTGTATATCAAACATAATCTTTTCACCTAAATTTACTTACTTTTACTTAACTCTTTATTGCACTTTAGCTATGTTACATTATACAATTCAATTTTATTTATAGTATCAAATCATAACAAGAGTTATCTCAAGACATTTTACAGAGAGAGTAGGTCTAGACTAGAGGCCGACCAATAAAGGATTTTTAAGGCCGATATCGATACAATTATTTGGTGATTTAAAAATCATATATATATATATATATATATATATAAATTTTTTTTTTTTTAAAAAGAATCGAGAAACGCGTAACAAAACAAACATATTTCCCCTAACGTTAGTTATTTATGAGTCCTCACTAACATAATATGATAATGCAGTTTAAAAATAAACTTGTTTTATTGTCACACCAGAACAGAGGCACATCAAAATATATTAAAGTTCTGATAACTAAAATGTATAAAAATACAAACTTAAGATATGAAACTTAAAGTCCTTTGAACAAAAACACAACAACAAAAATCAAAGTGTTGCCAACAGGGACGTTGTAGAGCGCCCTCTGGTGGACAAACTATACAACGCCAACACTCAGAACATGGTTGAGGGGTGTTTCGTCCATTTTTATTTTATTTTTGAAATGTTCATTAATCAGAATAATTTTGTCATTTATAAATGATTCTGATAAATTAATATTCATTTATCGGCCATTATAAATGCCGATATTGATAGTTTGGAAAATGCCTAATATCGGCCAATAATATCGGCCCGCCGATATATCGGTCGGGCTCTAGTCTAGACCACATTCTAAAATTTACAGAGACCCAACAATTCTCCCCAAGAACAAGCATTTGGTGCAACAGTGGCGAGGAAAATCTTCCTTTTTAGGCAGAAACCTCGGACACGTTATTATGGATCCCATGTAACTTCTAGGTAAGTCCCGCCCTACGAAGCAGCTTGATTGGTTGGGCATTGACCTCGAGTGGTTAAGGTTAGGATAGCCGACTGGTCAGGGGATAGGACCTGAACAAATCGGGTTACCTTGCGTAAGCATGGACACCTGGCCAATAGTAGTGTGTGAATGCTATTGAAGGGCAGGTCTTAACTAGAAGTTGCGTGGGTTCCTTAATAACGCACCTCGGACGGACCCCAGCTCTTGGAGCTGGGTCCTGCCTGTGCCGGTTGGGACACTTACGGTAGGTTTCCACACAGCGAAACACCAAGCAAATTTCGTCCAGCGAACTATTGCCTCGGGGGCGTGGTCGCGAAAACAACACGCCAGACCGCAACAGAACACCGGCTGCTAGGCAGCTAGCAGCAAGGGTTGAAGCTAGGTAGCATAGGTAGCTAGCTGGTCAATGTTCACCAACAAAACATGTAATAAAACAAATGCACAAGTAGCCTAGCTGCCTGGCTAGGCTTACAATGACATTCAATGTCTGAACATGCTAGTGATTAGCCTGTCGGCTAGCTGAAAAGTTAGGGTGTTTAAACTAACATACAGTGGTCTATTTAGTGGTGTATGTGCCCTGACTAAGTTCGTGTGCCATATAAATCACAATTCCTGTTGATACAAGTACCAATGTTCGTGTAGAAACATTTTAATCACATACACATTTTCATGATACAGCTCTGATGACCTCCTCCATCTTGGTCAATGCTTCCTGCTTCTTACAGTGCAGATGCTTTGCTGCTTGCTCCTGCCTCTGCTTGCATATTTCTGCTGATAATCTTGCTTTTCCTCTGAGAGAAACTATGAGCAGCTCTTGGATACTTATAAATCACTGGACTATACATTTTTTTGTAGACATAGTAGGCTATTGCCATATTTCAAAATTGTTCTGCGTGAGCGTGGCCTACCAATAGCTCAAGCCTGTCCTAAAGTGACTGTAGCTAAAGCTAATTAGCAGCAAGATGCCTCCCTTCTCCATGGAGGACTACTACAAACTCCTTCAGAAGATTGCAGTTCTGGAAACCAAAATTTACCGGTTAGAAGTAAACGTGGAAGTGAACGGATCATGTGGAAATGACACCACTTTACCATTGACCCAAAACAATGGACAAAAGCATGCCAACACACGGCTAACTAGCACCAGCAAGACTACAAACAAACAGCAGGGCTGTGGAATGGGTAATAAATCAACAAGTGGTAGTCCTCCCTGGAACTCTTTTGGTGCAAAGCCTAAGAGTAAATAATTTTCCTGGGAAATGGGAGGACGACTAACGGGCAGGGCACAGTGCCCTGAGATTTGTGATACGACCGGCTGGCCTGCATTACCATCCAGGCAGAGCGCCTCTTCAACCCCTGTACTCAGTAGGACACAGCCATGGACAGCTGCAAAAGGGAGAATTGGCAACAAAATGCCTCCCCAACAACTGAGTGTGCAGGTGGAGAACAGATTTGCTCCTCTGCTGCAGGACCCTGGACATGACCTGGATTGCGTCTCATCGTCACACAGCAGGGTAATGACTAAGAGCAATTCAAAAAGTAAAAAGCTACAGGGAAAGCTAACGACTGGGTACCAAACTCTGATTGTGGGTGACTCTGCTGTGAAAGACATAAAAAGCAGTAAAAACACCAAAATACTCTGTTTTCCCAAAGACATGGTGTCTGACTTGGCCCAAAGAATCCCGGATATCGTGGCAGCACACCCAACTGTGAAGAACATTATACTGCATATAGGGTCACATGATGTTGTAAAGCAAGAGTCTGAAGTGCAGAAACGTGACTTTATGAATCTGCTGTTGGCTCTCTCAACGCGAAGGACCTGTGGCCCTATACCGCCAGTCAGAAGAGGAGCTGAGAGATTCAGCAGACTGTTGGCACTGAACAGATGGCTTTCAACTGCATGTACCGTCCACTCTCTGCGGTTCATTGACAATTTTAACATTTTCTGGGACCGCAGACATCTTTTTGAAGCAGATGGACTTTTTCTTAACAAGCCAGGAGTAAAGCTGTTCACCTCTAGCCTACTTTACTTTCTGCACCACACTTCTACTCCCTCGGCCAAGGAGACGAGATAAATCAACACAAAGAAAACAAGAGGAAAACGCAACAAAGTGCGGCAGTGATCCACCACAGCCCCCACCTGAGCAAAGATTTGACCATGGAGGACCACAGAACGGAGACGAGAAATCTCAACCCCCCTTTTCACCCATCCAACACTCCTCAAACCCCCTTACCAACACCGACGCCTTTGAGGATCCATCGCTCTCCCCATCCGCCTTTTCCCCTTGTTTCCCCCTGCCACATGTTGGGGTTCACTGACCGGATGGAGCAGCTGGTAGATGCTGAAATCAAGTTTGCCCCACTACCTTCTCCCATCGTTTGCCCCCAGCATCAAACTGACCCTGTTTTGACTGAACCGCTGAAAGTAAAATGCCAGGCACCTCTGCCCCCTCAAGGATGGCAGCGAACTCCTTCGCACCAGACTGATAAGTATGCTTGTGTACAAAACGTAACAAGCTTTAACTGATATGTGCTGGGCCCAGGCTGCATGCCTAGTGGCACTCATGACTCTTTCCAGGACAAGCCTGGGCCCTGTGTATTCAGTTCTTCGTCAATCAATGTTGTGATAGGTAATAGAAAAAGAAGCACTTAACTGCCAACTTGGCAAATTTAGCATCCATTTCTCATCAGCCACAGCCTGTCCCAAAAAACGAGACAATTATTTTAACACACCAACATTAGCCTTACTAAACGTCAGGTCTTTGGTTTAACTGAAACCTGGTTAGACTATAATAACAGTGATGCTGTTCTTATTGAGTCAGCTCCCCCTAACTTCAATTTTATGAGAATAGAGCGAATAAGAAAGGAGGTGGAGTCGCCATTTTGTTTAATGACTCGTTCCAATGTATTCAAATATATTATGGAAACTTTGCTTCTTTTGAATATGTGGCTCTTCAGCTAAGGTCCCCGTCTCAACCTATATTTCTAATTATCTACAGGCCACCTAAATACTGTGCATCCTCCGTTGACGACTTTAGCGAACTTGCCAAAAACGATAACTCGCGTGCTTTGTTTGCTACTGTCGATAGGTTAACAAACCCTCCAGTAGCATCTGAACTTTTATCCACCAAGGCCTGCGATGATTTTGCCACCTTCTTCAAAGACAAAATTCAGGAAATTAGACAATCAGTGCTTCCATATCGAGTACAGGGTATGTGTTGTCACAGTGTCCAGGCACAACAAATTCCAATATGACCCAATTTCATATGATTAACCGTAAAAACCTGGAGGACATTATACAACATCTGAAAACCTCCTCCTGCTGCCTTGATATTCTACCAATGGGCCTTTTCAAAAATGTTTCGAATTGTTTGTTTGGCTACAGATCTTCTACAGATTGTAAACACGTCTCTTCTCTCAGGTATCTTCCCACAGGCCCTGAAAACTGCAGTCATTAAGCCACTCTTAAAAAAGAACAATCTAGACACGTCACTAATGAGCAACTATAGGCCGATATCAAACCTTCCATTTTTAAGTAAAATCATTGAAAGAACGGTTTCTCAACAACTCAACCTTGTCACCAAACAACAGTTTTGGTGCCTTCCAGTCGGGTTTTCGACCACACCACAGCACTGAGACAGCTCTTGTTAAAGTCTTTAATGACATCCACTTAAACACAGTGTAATTTCAGTCTTGGTATTACTTGATCTCAGTGCTGCATTTGATACGGTCGACCATGACATACTACTAGACCGATTGGAAAACTGGGTTGGCATTTCTGGTTCAGTACTAAAGTAGTTTGAGTCTTACTTAAAGAATAGGGACTACTTTGTGTCTATAGGGAATTATACATCTGAGCATACAAATATGATGTGCAGAGTTACCAAAGGCTCCGTTCTGGGGCCTCTCCTATTTAACATCTACATGCTTCCACTGGCTTAAATTATGGAAAACAATAAAATAAGTTACCATAGTTATGTGGATGACACACAAATTTATATAACCTTATCACCAGGGGACTATAGTCCAATACAAAAACTAACGACTGGATGTGCCAGAAATTTCTTAAATTAAATGATGAAAAAACTGAGGTGGTTGTTTTTGGAGCAAAGGAGGAACGATTAAAAGTCAGCACTCGGCTTCAAACGACAATGTTAAAAACAACAGACAAAGCCAGAAATCTTGGTGTAGACATGGACTCAGACCTGAATTTTAACAGCCACATTAAGACAATTACAAAGTCAGCCTATTACCACCTTAAAAATATATCAAGGGTTAAAGGACTTAGGGTTAGGTCTTAGTGACCACTCTCTTGGTCACTAAGACCAAGAGAGTGGATCACATCACTCCAGTTCTGAAGTCTCTACGCTGGCTTCCAGTGCCTCCAAAGAATTAATTTCAAAATACTTTTGCTGGTTTATAAATCACTAAACGGTTTAGGGCCAAAATACATTTCTGATCTGCTACTATACAATGAACCAAGCAGACCTCTCAGGTCGTCTGGGACAGTCTGCTTGTTGTCCCCAGAGTCAGAACTAAACAGGGGGAAGCAGCGTTTAGTTTTTATGCTCCACATATCTGGAACAAACTCCCAGAAAACTGCAGGTCTGCTGCAACTCTGTTCTTTTAAATCAAGGCTGAAGACCTATCTTTTTGATGTTGCCTTTCTTTAAATAACTTCATTTCTTACACTGAAGCTGCATCGTTGACACTGTATAACAATCTATATAAGCATATAAAGAGAAATTCCTATTTTATCTGCTTTTATATATTTAACTTTTAACTGCTCTTCAATGTTTAATTTCTTATACTGCACTGTCACGTTATTCTCGTATTTTATGTTTAATTTTTTTAATCTGTTTTCATGTAAAGCACTTTGAATTGCCCTGTTGCCGAAATGTGCTCTACAAATAAAGCTGCCTTGCCTTTGTAACTCCCGCCTCCAAACACAAACACGTGGACCTGATTGGTTCTCAAGTGGTCCTCATTTGAATAAAGTTAAACTTTCGTCAACTTTCGCTTGCCTCGGCGATTCGCTCTCATTTCGCCCAATCAGGGCGATTTTCGTCTCCGTTCAACCTCAATGAGAGCGAAATTTTGCTGTGTGGAAACCTACTGTAACACTGTCTTTATTTTAATTACTCTTATTGATGCCTTTTTTTTTTTTTATTTTGTCTGAGTTCTGTAACTGAACATTTTCCCTGATGGGATAAAGTATTCTGATTCAGAAAAGCATGTATAACCCTCAGAATCAGGGTTATACATGCTCTTATTTTGACCAGGCTTGACTACTATAATGCCCTTTTATGTTGGCGTAAACCAGGCCTCTGACACACTTGCAGTTGGTCCAGAACGCTGCAGCTCCTCTTACCAGGAACTCGTAGGTGAGATCACATCACCCCCCCGTACTGGCCTTCCTTCACTGGCTCCCTGTACGTTTTTTAGAATTGATTTTAAGATACTCTTGTTTACGTACAAAGCACTTACTGGGCTAGCGCCAACCTATCTCTCCGACCTATTGAAACCATATGTCCCGTCAAACCTATTTTTATTCTCAGGCTTTTAATACTTCATACAATCATTTAAACTGTTGTCCTTTTTGGTTTGTGTTCTTTCTATATTTTTTTTCTTTTTCTGATTTTACAGCACTGTTTTTAAATGTGCTCTATAAATAAATTTTGGATTGTATTGATAAACTCAGTGTTGGCAAACATCGCTTTGGCCTTTAAAAACCATTATTTCGTGACATCTTATAGACACCCGATTCATTTGTTAACAGAGGAAATAATTGGCAGATAAATGGATAAGGAAAATATTTGTAGAGAATAAAAATGAGGACAGTCAAGTTGTCTTCACCTATTTCTCCTTTTAATCAAGATAACTCATTAGATAAGACCTAATCTCTCAGGCTGGTTGTTCTTGCTGAGCGGTCCTCCAGCTATCATCGCACTGTCCTTTTCCAGTGTTGATTCACCTCTCAGGATAAACAGTGCTCTCTTCCCACAAAGCCTCGTCTGACTAAAAGCAGACAGGGCTGTCAAAATGTTCTCATCACCCAGAGCAAATGTGAGGGTTTAATCTGAACATTGCCAAGTACACACAACCCCTTTCACGTCAGCACAGATTCTTTACCAATCCTTCTTCTCTCTTTCCCAGTTATATTCTGGAAGGGATTATGTGTGTCTCTTGCTCAAAGGCACTGCAGAAGGATGGATGGATACTGATGTCAAACTGGATCATTGCTTCAGTTTGGCTACAACTTGAAAAAGACTGTCCTTCCAGTGACAAATGCTCACATAAGTCATTTGTTGAAGCAGCAATTACAGGCTATATTTAGGTTTATAGTGGCGGCGCCCTCTAGTGGCTGTATTCTTATGATGGGAGCGAAGCAGGAAGTAAGGTGAAACGACAAACACAGGACTTTCACCCAGGAGTCTGGGTTTCAAAGTCATTTTAAAAGTAAAAAAAAAAAAAAAAACGGGTTTAAGAACTAACAAACTTGGGCACCCGGATAGCTCAGTTGGTCGAGCGGGCGCCCATATATAGAGGTCTACTCCTTGACGCAGTGGGTCCGACTCCGACAACATGCGTAACCTAAAGTTAAGTAGCGTCTGATTTGAACCCAAACCACCATCTTTTTCTTAACTCATTATTTTTGTTGCCTAAACATAACCAACCTGCGACCGTTTCATGATAACGATGTGTTTAAAACCGCGACGTAACGTTCTCTGATTTAGATGTGAGGTTTTTTTTTTTTTTTTTTTTATTGTCCGTTTTACGTGATTGTTTTAAACTTTTTTTTTTTTTCCTTTTCTTTCATCTGTTGTAATTTAAATCTCACTGTAATTATTATTGTAATGTAGTTTGCTGAAATGCATGCTGTGCACTTGGCCCTCCATTGAAAATCCCTCAATGGGCCCTGAGTTTTAAATACAGGTTTGAAATGAAATGTCCTGCCCCCGCTAGGGGCGCTAATTTACGAAACGCTCCCGTGGGTCGTATTAGAGCGAAAGGAATAAACAACTGATATCGTCATTTGGTTTGGAGGACTTGTTTTTATTTCTTTATTCTCACAATAAATTCCCAATAGAGACAAGGGAGTTTGGTGTACGGTAAATGTTTGATACGTGAGCAAAGCTCCTCCATCCAAAGTCTCTTTTGTAGGAACACATTTTGAACATTCTGTAGACGTCTGTTTGCAAGCTGCAACAGCCAGTGTGTGTGTTTTGTTTTTTTTTCCCCCTGGGAGATTGTGGTCATGTCGGAGTGAGAATGTGCGGTGCTGTTGTGTAACGTTACGTCTCCGGCAGCGGAGTGAACGCCCTTGTGAAGGTGGTGCAGTGGGCCGTGGCACCTTTGCTAGTGCTCGCGTTTGATGCTCTACTTTATTCTGTGTGTGGTTTTTGTATTTGTATTCAGAAGGTTAACCTTTGTTTTGCAAAGAAAACTTAAGTTAAATAGATTTTTTTTTTTTTTTTCCTACCCCTGTAGCTTGCTATAACATTATATAAACCATGCAAGGTTTTATCCGACCCCTTATACTGAAACATTCCTTTTTTTTTTTTAAAGGGGAGAGCAGAAACTGTTATAAAATCTATAGAAATAAAATCTATTGACAATGTTTATATTGAAGCTACAATTGAATTTAAATAAGCAATATATTAACCACTCATGAAATATTATTAGTTGTAGCCCTTAAATAAATCATATGATTAAAGTGACTGGACTCAAGATCAGGAAAGCTTTGCTCTTTCCGAGTTTAAAAGACTGTTCCTTTTTAAAAACGTGTGTATAAAAATCTGAGCAAAACCAAGAAGCAGAAGTCTGATTTGCAATCAACTGTCATTGACCTACATATAATAACGCATGTCATAATTAAGGTTTGAAAAGGTTAAGTCATTATTTGCTTCTGTACTGGCCGTGTTCCTTAATTTGTCCCAGTTTATGTTCCAGTCTGTTCGTGTCTTCTGCAGCCAGAGGACAGCAGGGACTCAGGTGTGAACAGGCTCTTGACCACTATGGTATATTAAGCTCATTTATCTGAACATGGGCTGCGGGAGAGATCTAACTCAGCACAGTGGGTTTTAAACACAAACTGGGTTACTCAAAATGAGTTCATAGTAGAAGCAGACGAGGGTTCATGTTGGAAAGTTTACACTGTGCATTTTTAATCAAATAACTTGGCAGAACAAATGGTACTGGATGCCTGATTTCAGCTGTAGATAAGTGTTATTACACATCTGCTAAAAATGTGTTTCGTTCAGGAGAGAAGAAGAGAAATTATTTTGAAGTATTGAATCACTGCAGAGATCCACTAAGAGCAATGAAATATATAAAACAAATGCTTGTGTGAAATGTTTTGTGATGATGCAACATGGAAAAATCTTGAGAGACGCAAATAATAAAACACGATATAGCTCAGCAACGTCATCATACATAACACTGGTAAACGTATGACCCATTTACAACCTATAATGTGTGAAGTGTGGACACAAACTGACCCTCAACTAAAAGACAACAATATATGAACCAAACTACAGGTGTAAAGTCATCCTTAGTTGACTCAATATTAAACGATTAAACGCATTATCATCAACGGGTTTGCATGATGTCGTACGAAAAACGTATGCCCAGCAATTCATATATATATTTCAAAATTACAGCGACCGTCGACCAGTCACTTGACAGTTAAGTTTACCGTCACAACGAGTAAAAGATTAGAACAAAGTTTTTGAGGTTTGGGTTGAAACACCGGTTCTCTCTTTTACGTGACGGGAATACCCGTCTCCTGGGCGAAAGACTTGGTTTTTTTCCATAACTTCTTCTGGGACACAAACTCCCCTCCCCGCTTGAAAGTCCTGTGTTTTGGGACCCATCCACCCCGACCGCTTCCCTACACGGATCTGCTTGGTCTCATACAGTGGCAGTCAGTGTGCGGATACAGTAATAAATATGTGGAATAAGTACGAATTAGGGTTGCACAATATATCGTTTAGTTTATCGTCATCGTAATATCAACTGGTGCAATATACATATCACGAACGGTTGCAACATATCGTGATAGACCCTCAGATTTTTTTTGTGTTAGTTAAAAGAAAATTCAGAAAAATCTGTAGAAAACTACACTTTAAAATGTAACGTCACCCTTTTTTTTTTTTTTTTTTAAGTGGTGGTGCCTTTTAAGTTTAATTCAATGTTCAATTTGTTCAATAAAAGTGTTGGAAATGTTTTCATTTGAATTCAACAAGCAGTTGTATTTTTGAAGAATACTGAAAGCAGCAGAACTCTGAACAGTTTGTTTATGTATCGCAAGTAATATTGTTATCGCGATATTCAGCGTGAATATTTTTCTCATATCGTGCAGCCGTAGTACAAATTACAATGCATTACTTTTTGTAGCTATATGTACGATTGGTGAGAACAGCCTGAAATGTTAAACATTTTTCACAGACTAGATTCTGTGGATTGATTGCACAACACTATATAAAACTTACATATTTTTAAGTATGCTATTTCAGTAAATTTGAGAGCTTTAGAGGCTTCTCTCTCTCATTTTTATATTGTTGCTTTGGTCCGACTACCAGCAAAAAGACCTATCTTTAACTGGATGTGTACATAATGACTGTTCTCTGTGGGAAGCAAAGGTAATGTTTGGCAAAGCATCCCACTTCTTATCCTGGACCAAGACAACCCACAGAGACAGACGGAACAGGTTGTCATCAGCCTTCTGCTGATCTAACATGACGCCTTTGCCCTCCCTCATCACTGTTCAACCTCTGTTCAACACCGACTGGAGATGTGAACAATCTGACCGATCGGCCTCATTACAGCGCTGCCGGTGTGTGCCATTTAGTCTCGCCTTCTCAGATAGAAAATAGACTATATCCCACATGCTTGTTAAAGGTTTTCATCCAGGAAACATCCACAACAGCTGGAAGTCCAGGCCGATCCGCAAACTAAAAGCTGAGAAAAGCAGGCTGTAGCAGATGTTAACTGTCCAGATCATGTCCTCCACCAGTCTAAAGGGTTTCTTTTCTACTGAATTTTGTTTTAGCTATGTGAAATCAACATATGTCTCCATTGAAATACAATCCTATGTTGGATTTTTTTCTCAGTTACTTTGGTGCATTTGTCAAATCATAATTGCATTTGCACAACAGTGAGTGAATTTCTTAATAAAACTGCACCGCATAGTGAGTATCTTGCTGGAAATCTTTTGTTTGTGTCCAAAGCAAGTATTTATGAATCAAACTGACAAGTCCTTACGCCATTGTTTATACCAAGATAGTGAAACTGCTTTGTGGTGTTGTCCATATTTAACAGTTAACTCGAAGTATAGTCTGATGAACAATGCACATGAAAGGGAGCACTATTCCCTATGTGACAAAGTTACACATTATTGTCATCTCTGATCTGAGAAATGCGCCACTGAGAAGAACTGTAGCCTACTGTTGTGAGCTGCGAAAACCAAATACCAAGTTGATTATACAGCTCCATACAGGTATTTGTAGGCTATATTTGTATTTTTTTTAATAAAAAAATTATAATTAATACTCTTTATTGATCCCCAATGGGTAATTACAATTTACACTCGGTTGTTATTACACAATAATAATATTGTATGTTTATATGATGTAAAATATGTTTGGACTGATTGACACAAGTCATTTTCATTGAAGTTCACATATAGGTATATGGCCTTTACACAGAATAACTACCCATTTCCAAATGTGTAAGCTCCAGTTTTGGAGGAATTAATTGCACACATGCATTAAACAGTGTTTTCCAGAGAATGAATGAATGATGCATGTATGAATGTAGGCTCATATCTTAGCTTTATTATACCCAATTGCAATGACTGCAGACCTCTTAAGTATATAAACATGCAATGACAGTGTTGAAATGCAACATTTTATTTAGAAATTAAAATAATCCACACGTCTTCATCTATTTAGAGGAGGAGTGGAAGAAAAGGTGGAAGAACCTAAGGGACAGGTACATAAAGAAGAGGAGACAAAAAAGTGGTGCAGGGGCAGACTCGGAAGTACTTTTCCATACTGTCTTGTCTGGAGCCACACGTCAGGGAGAGACAAATAGCCAGACGCTCCGTTGTAGAAATGGGCTTTCGGAATGTTGTTCGCATCCGGGAAATCGTAGGCCCGACTCTCGTCAGCAGACTGTCAAACTGCTCCCTGTTGAGCCAAAAGTCCCCCTGGAACCGGTCACAGTGAATGCGGAGCTCCTTCACCAGCCGGAATTCCCCCAACTGCTCTCTGGACCTGAGGGTCTCGTGCACCCACACCCTTCTTCCTGCTGCCTTCCTCCATCTTCTCCTCACAGCCAGGGCAAGTGCCAAGGCTTTCTTTTGTTTCAAAGACAGAAACATCGTCTCCACCAAATCACTACTGTGTATCCACAATGTTGCATGTACTACACGTCTGATGTAAACACCGGACGCAGACGTGACGTGCATTCAAATATTGGCGCATGTATGACGTGAATTTGCGCTGAGCCCGGCGGCGAGCACAACAAATATAGTTGGGAATAGGAGCGCAGCGCATGCCGCGTACAATGTGAAACGGCCTTCTCAGGTCACAGAAGTCATCCTGTGGTTACTGAATCTTTTCTGATGCTGCTATGTTGTCTTCAGACCATCACTTGGCAGAAGTATGACACCTGTCCCACAATACCTTCATACTGTGAGGAGCGTCTTGTGGGTCCAGGTAAACCTCGTCAAACAGGTGTTCAGGACAGCATCTGATCAGTCGGATCTGTTAAACATGGCAGATTTAGTGATTAAACTAAATGATTAAAAAATATTTTTTTAACGGTGTACAACTGCACAAACATTTTGTCTTGAAGGAGAAGCATGTATTTAACCCGGTGCGTGGCAACTACTGTAGTAATAAACATGGTTATAATATGTCGAGCAAATGTTACATTTGTATTCTTTATAGTTTAACATCTGAAATCTGTAGTTATGGCAACAGCTACAGTGTAAAACATGATAAATCCATTTTTTAGTCAGATTTCTTGAGGTGAGAGAGACTCCTTTTGAAAATAGCCTAACTTTGGAACCTTATTTTATCTATCCCTGTTATGGACCAGCACGACATAGTTGATATCAATGGATTTCTTAGATCATCTTGTTTCATATGATACCAAATATATTCCCTAGCTTTACAACTGGGCCCACTAAAACACAGTAATATCGGGCAAAATAAGTGTTTCATTACCGCCATCTACTGGAGAGCACTGGGATCGTCACTTGAGACACAAGTTGTTTGTGACAACGATGGTGCGGAAAAACCGTCTCAAAACTATCCACACAAATAGGAGATTGAAAAATACTAAATTAATTTACAAATGATGAAATGCGGGTTTCAAATTAGACGCCCGGACACAAATACGCATTTGCGGATACAAATTGCTCTGCAGTCATTTCTGCATTCACAAATTAGAGGCACAGATACAACACAGATTTACGGATAATACAAATCACTGTTTTTAGCACCATACCTGAGTGAGCCACCAAATCCCTCAAGTTTTTTTCTGGATGCTTGTCATTGGGTTGAATGTATCCTTTTGTCCAAACAACAGGATCTGTTGTATGCATCTCCTGTTGTATTACAGTTTTTTTTCAATTGCTAAAACACAATTTTGCAAACTAATGTGGTTTTATCAGAATACTCTATAATTCACACAACCACACACCCAAACTGCAAAATATCTCATATATCCTGCAAAATGAAGCACTGCAACCAAAACTACATCTAGCATTATCAAAATCAAACTTTTGCACCACATGGCGCACACATGATTCATATTACCAGATTTTTGTCCCACTGTTGGGCATAATGAAAAGCACTCTCATCTTTAGTATGCTTTGCCATAATACTAAAATAGTTCAAATTGTAGAAAATTCGTCAGATTGTTCACATGCGCAGACCTTATCATGGTCATTGCATTTCTGTGCGTGATTTTTTTATTCTTATGTATGTGTGATATGTGTTTGTTGTGTTAAGGTTGTCTAAGCTACTGGATCCTAAAATTTCCTTCGGGATGAATAAAGTGTCTGTCTGAGATAATAATATATATATATATATATATATATATATATATATATATATATAAATAATATATAAAAAAAGAGAGGTGCTCACATGCGGTCTTTTTATAGTGCTTACTTCCTGATTTGAAGTGGTAACAATTAAGCATTGAGGTGTTGGGCCAGGTGGCGCATATGTTGGCCAATTAGCTCATGTAGTGTCATTTTGAATGGCAGTGTTTTGAAATGGCAAACGTGACTTGCTGTCAGATTGTTGTGTCTTATGCAGAGAACCGTGTTCAGTGCATTTAAAAAGTGCCATTTCGAATTGCAAAATGTGTGTAAAGCAGAAAATGTGTTTAGACTTTTGGAGACTTGAGAAGAGGTTTTGCTCTCTGTGTGTCAGTTTAAATAATTGTGCTATGCATGTCATTTTAGTGTGTAAGCAATTGGAAAACACTAACTCATAAAGAGAGCCGCAGAGAGCAGGCTTTTTTCACCTGCAGAGGGATCAACCGGAAGCCACGGCATCTTCAAAACCTACACCACACTCACACCCAGGGCTGGACTGGGATTGGTCAGACACATTCCCTGCAGACCGTCCTCTTGAAATAAGTGTGCATGCTGTGATATGAGCTGCCTAGTATTCTGCATTCATGTGATAGTTTTGGATCCTTCAAGAGGGGTCTCAAGACTTATCTGTTGATCTTACACTTAAATAATTAATTACTTCTTAGAGTTATGATTTGTATACTTATGGGATTTTTTTTTATTTTTTTTTATATTGTATTGTTATTACTATTTTTGCTTAATATTGGCTTAGCAACTTTAAAAACTGTTTACTGTTAATTTTAACTATTGTAAGATTCATATTTTGTCACTTTGGACACAAATGTCTGCTAAATACCATAACCATAACCCTTCTCAATGTAAGCTTTAACAGTTAGGTTACCTGACAGCCACTAACTTTAATGTTACTGCCAAACTGCTTGTTGTCATTATGACGTCACACACACACACACACACACACACACACACACACACACACACACACACGTCCCTTGCACTTTGGTGGTCGTTTGTCCATTTTAACATGAATGCTAAACTTCCAGCACAACTATTACAGCTCGTGTGTCAGGGCCGGAAGTAGGGAAGGGGGTTCCTGGATTTGATTGGGTCAGGCCAGTGCCAATAAAGAAAATTAACCAATGGGCCGCTGTCAGTTCTTTATGGCCCGGCCAAAAAAAAGGCCTATTTATATCGGCGATTCGGCCCAAAAGTGCGTTGGCCCACCAGGAAAATGCCCGGGTTGTCAGATGGCCAGTCCAGCCCTGCTCACACCATTATGCCTGCAGGCAATAATTCAACCAATTTGTTTTGCTTGTTAACCTAATACTACCCTTAAATCTTAATGACGCCTTTCAACAACAAGGCATTAGTGCAAAATGGATTGAACATACACACACCTTCTCTAACAAACGACAAAAAGCGAAAGAGACTACTGCTCAAACCTGGATTTCTCAAATAGACATAAGATTTAAGCAACACCTTTTTTTTCTTATAGTTCCCACGTTGTATGAGCGTATCTTCTCTCTCAAAGCTTCATTGGCTTTCAGATTATGCAAATCAATTGCCTGCTCAAACACAACTGATGTTGAAATGATTGTCATTCATCTTGTCTTGCTACAACATATCACACTTTCCAGAGTAGACTGGACAGTAATTGATATGAATTGAAAACGGCGGTATAAAGCGGCATCAACGAGGCTGTAAAACGCACCGGATACATTGACATTTTGTGCAAAGCGACGTACAAATGAGGTACAGTTCATAGACAGCCTGAAGCTGTGAGCGATAATTGTGGTGCTTGTTGATCTTTTATTTTAATTGGATGAGACATGCGAGACTCACGGTGGGGCCACATAGCAGGGGGACAAAGAACACAGCTGCCTTCTCTCTCATATGGAAAGGTATTGATTTATCACTTACAGGCAGTGAAAGTGTTTGTGCAACTTGGTTGTGTTAATGACTAGCAACTTAAATGAGGCTAACACAAGTCCTCCGAACAGAACGAGAAATAGCTGGTTTATTCCTACCCTCTAATACGACCAACAGGAGCTTCGTATCTAAACCAGAGAAGCAAACGGCAGCAGTTTGGTAATGTTTAGGCACAAAAACTACTTGGTTAAGTTTAGAAAAACGTCATGGTTCTGGGTTAAAATGAGACGCTTATTCACTCTGGGTTATGCATGTGAGGCAGAACATGACGTAGCTCCATTTCCGCTTCCATAAAATACAAACCGCTGTTTACTTTTATTTTCAAACGGGACACAAACCACAGTCTCCTAGATGTAAGTCCTGTGTTCGTTTGACCCATCCACCACCCTAACCTGCCTTCTTATGCAGAACTTGGTGCTCTTTTCTTGCTTTGCTCCGTCATAATTACTAAGGCCGCTAGAGAGTGCTAAAGAGTATAAACATAAATATAATTGGTATTTGCTGCTTAAACAAACAACCTATGGGAGCGTTTCTCAGTCAGTCTGGGTTAACATTAGAACAACTCTTAAAATGTATGAGAAACGACTTTATTTTAATGTTGGTCTAACAATAGAATTGTTCTGTATAGTACACCGGTTGCTGGAGTTTACATGTAGAGATGTTATAAAGCAATACTTTTACAATTTGCTGGGGGGGGTTTAAAAGGGAGCTACACTTTGTTTAGATGTGTGACATCATATAGTGTGTGTTTTGAAGTTCTTTATCTTTCTGTTTTGATCTCTTATTGGAGTCAGAAAATCTGCTGACATAGGAGGTGCAAATGCCACCCACCAGTGCTGAGTGCACTTAGTACACAGTCGCTTTCACATCAATAATTCAGCGTACGTCCATCCATCTAGTAGTTAAATCAAGCTGATATGTTATTGTCTTGGCTTCCCGCCATCTGGTAGACCCACACTTTTTTTTCGTGTCTACATTACATTACACACTGACAATAGTGGTTTTAGATTGATATAACTATTTATTTATGGAGTTATTTATGGGTGCGTTTTAACATCTGGCCTGGGCACATAGGTCAGTCTGAATAAATCAATAGAAGTGCTGCGCTCTTCTTGCTTTCACATTAGAAGATTTTTGAGAGAGAAATACAAATTTTCGTCACTGAGTACAAGAGTCACCATTTGATCAAGGGACATTTGAAGTTGCCCTTGCTACATATAGCTTTAATGTTTGTGAGTAGAGGTGATGTTTGTTCAAATGGAGGATATTTTGGAAAGCTGTTTTTTGTCTTTTGAATTTAGGCCACAGAAAGCTGCGAGGCGTAACTCATTATGATTAAGCACAGCGCTGTGATTCCTTGTGTAGTCTCTTACCAACAGTTGCTCTTGTGCTGTCAGCCTGAACATTAACACAATGAGACCAAGCCCTTGCCTTCATTGTATGCTGCTGGCACACCACAGAGCAGAAAAAAAATAGAGGCACTAAAAATATTAACATCTCTTTGGTGTCGGTGTCCTCTAGTTTGTTTTAATCTGGTCTAAATGTACAGTAGATTTATTCCACTGTAAATCACACTGGATAAAGGCATCAGTTAATAGATCTAGTGGGATTGACACTGCTTATTATCCCAAATACGTTTCTGGTGTTGTTTATTTTGTCGATCCCATGAAAAGACCAAAACCAACAATGTGTAAGTCTGTCACTAAGCCTCAAGCCCAATCATTCTCACTGCTAACGTAAAATCAGTGCACAAATGTATTGTTTCAGTTTTCTAAAAAATGGCTCAGTAATTTCCTAAACCAGCTATGTGACAAACATAGCAAATGTTACTCAAACAGAAGGAAATGTGCATTTGTTGGGGACTATATTTAGCGGCGGATTAATCCACATTTGGCGCTCTAGTATTTGTGGCAGCTCATTGATGTGTTTTTAACAACAATGGAGCTCTATTACATTTATGCTAAATCTTTACGTGTTTGAACAAAAATCTCAAAACCTCTTTAACCAATGCCTGATTCCAACAAGTCCTCCAAACCATACGATGATATACAGTAGGTTATTAATTCCTACCCTCTAATATGGCCCACAGGAGCGTTTTATAAAGTAGCGCCCGGTGGCAGCAAATACGACCCACAGCAGTGTTTTCCTTCCTCTTATCAAGGACAGAACGTAACAGTCCCCTGTTTTAAACAAGTTGTTTAATTTGTGAAACGGTCGCAGTTTGGTTACGTTTAGGCACAAAAACTAATATAGGAAAAGAACATGGTTTGGGTTAAAATAATCTGATACGTTACTTATCTTCGGGCTACGCACGTGATGCAGAACGTGATGTAGTTCCGTAAAAACATTTTTTAAACTCGCTGTTTAAAGGTGCTCTAACCGACAAGAAATCCTTCTTGTCGGTTATTGGCTGGAACTCTGTTTATGTTTGGTGGTGCAGGTCGGCGCAGTTTGTTTTTGTTGGCGTTTGTGGAGCCTGGGCTGTCTACAGAGACCGCGTTTTTTTTACAGTGTGTTCAGGGGACAGGCAGCTAGCAGATAGTGATGAGATGTTTGCTGTATGTGACAAAAAATGTAGCCTAAAAAACACGTGACATCGCTTAGAGCACCTTTTTAATTTTATTTATATATAGGGACACAAACGGTATCCTGTGTTCATTTGACCCATCTACCACCCCGACCTGTGGAATTTGTCGCTCCCATACTTTGTCTGAGCATTTTTCAGGGGAGGACAGTCTCTCAGGCTCGGATTAAGAAATATTCAAGAATATCAGGATTCGGCTATGAAAGACCACATTGGTTTCTATGCTGTGTTATTTCAGTGTTATCACGGTAAAGGGAAGTTGAGTGAGTGTGCTCTGCTCTGATGCACCGCGACGACTTTACTGAGTGACTGAAACCCTGAAACAGATGGTGAAGTGGGGGGGGGGTCAACAGTCATATCTGCGGATCCTTACGGAGTCTCTCTTTATTTCCATGACTTTTGGGCAGCTGTGGCATGAAGGTCAGAATAGCAGGCTTATTACCTAAAGGACCAGCTGAATGAGCTGCAGTCTGTCCTTCCCTCTTCTGCTTCCGTCCCTGCAGAGAGCCCTTGAGCAAGGCACTGAAGCTTGAACAGGCCCAGTCTAAATCGCTCAGTTAAAAAAAAAAAAAAAAAAAACTTTCGGATAGCAGATGCTGAAGTTCCAGATATGTTTTTGATGTAACAATGCATCGTGAATCGGTTAAAAATCACTAAAAATGTGTAAAGATTCCAACCGGTTGAGATAAAAAAATAAATAATAATAATTTATCGCAAACATTTTATAAATGGCCTAGGGCGTAATCTACTTTTGATTTCACTTGTTTGACTTTAGACGTCACTACGTCTTCTTCTCAGTTTATTTATTTGAAGAGTTTTTTTTCTATTTATTTAGTTATTTTTATGTGGGATTTGTTTTAAAAATCTAATTTGTATTAAGTTGTTATTTAAGATATATTACAGTAGCACGTTTGATAAGAGGACATATGTTGATTGCAGTTTATTTATCTATCTGTGTGATCTGATACGAGCTTTGTCTCCTAATAGGCTTTGCTGCACACACACAGGCAGCGGCTCTGACTGTGAACACTCTTTTATAGGAAGTCTTTGCTTAGGGGAGCTGTCACATGAATACAACTGCCTGCCTAATTGTTGATGTCTGATAACACATTTACACTGTAGGCGGTTTCCTACGGCAGCTAGAGTGAAGAATATGATTCATTTCCTCGAGAAACAACGGAATCTAAATTTATTTCATCATATTACGTATTATATGGCATAGTGATTAGTCATCCCTTATAACGCAAGTTCATAAACACAGAATCAATTTAAAGTGCTTTACATGAGGTTTAGAAACAATATTTATATGTAACGTCAAGATCATAATAGTTTAATTTCAGACTGCAGTTAAGACAGAAAAACAAAGGCATGTTGATCAGACTTTCTAGATCCTAACCAAGAGAGAGAAGTTTGTTTGACGCATACTAAAGGCACAGTTCACTCCCAACAATCTCACACCAATGTCTCTTTCCAGAATGATGACCTGGTTACTCCAGATAATCTAAATAATCTAATCTAAATCTAAATAATAATGTATTAATAATATGTCCAAAACAGCAGGCATTACGGCACTCAGGGACAGCTTTGATATACCAGACGTATATAATAAGATTTAACAGAACTATATATTATATCCAAACAAGCCTTAGTGATAAAGTTGAAGATTATATATATATATATATATATATATATATATATATATATATATATATATATATATATATATATATAAAAAATATTATTTATAAAAAAAAAAATTTTTAAACGTAGCGGTCTGCCATTTCCCTCTGGAAACAGCCAGTTGCCCCCAGAGTGGCGAGGACCTGTATTTGGACCGGGATGGCACGGTTCCGGCGGGTTGCCCTCTCTACTGGACCCAATTCAGTACATAGATCCAAGAGCTCAGCTTTAGGGAATTTAAATCGGCATATTAGCCAGTCATCGTCATGGTCCCTGAAGCCTCTTTTTCTCCTGATTCTTCCATTAGCGTAGTCCTCCTGCAGGGCCAGCAGTGCCATGCAGCATTACGCACAGGTTCACCGCAGTATTTCTATGTTTACTACAATTTGTGATTGTTAACACCTTGCCAAAATCACAGCATTAACTAGTGGTATCCCCCACCCCACCCCGAGATACAATTTGAAGACGAAAGAAAGTGTAATAGGCACACACACTTTTCTTCATGCAGGAATTGTCACGAACAGTATTAAAGTTGGACTGATAACGGGTAACGATTACGCGAGAGCTTAACGGCTGTATTTCCAGACTTTGACATTTGATGATATATGCACAGTATTAAAGACAGATATTTAGTTATTTAGGCTACGCTGTGTTCTGCCGTTATCTAATGCTAGGGTATTTCAATGTTATCCTGTATTCCATGCAGTCGGGCCATCTCCTCCTCCTGCGCTCCGTAGCGGACAATGTGACGGCGAGACAGCGCCGATTAAACATTAAGAACACATTTTTATTTAGGATTTGAGTTGGAGGTATTTATTGAACAATTATCACTCAGTACAAGCGCAAATAGCACTGCTGGATTTAATCTTCATGATAACATGGATGATATGGAGTGAAAAAATTTGCATGAGGCATCAATACTTGAAAATATTACGAGTAATCGTTATTCCCTTTTACTTTCTGCAGTCTGACTTTAGTTCACCACCTCACCAACTGTGTCGCCAATTCCTATTTTGTCTCCAAAATGTGCGTGCGCACGGGTCAGAGTTTGCGTGGAGGACCGCACATTCTCCCGTCAAGTTTGTTTTTTATAAATCACAACCTTTGCATGGGAGGTGGCGTACGCACATTTTCAGCCCCGTTTTGTGCGTACGCCACGTTTATAAATGAGACCCCTGGTTGTGAGCAGTCTCATGTTGGAGCTATTTTCTTTCTCCCAAACTACACCTACCAACCGTATCACCACGCATAAGGAAGCATACTGATGGACGAGAAAGAAAATAGTTCCTATATGAAACTGCTCACAACCAGGTCTGTGGATTATCTTGAGTAACCGGTCATGATTTCTGGAAAGAGACATTGTTGAGTTTTCAAATTATGGCATGGATACCCGACCCGAGCCCGACGGTACCCGGTTCGGACAGATATTTAGAAATTATGGTCGGGTTCGAGTCGGGCTCGGTCACATCAGCACGATAAGGCATTTGTTGTAAAATGGTGCTGCGGCTCCTTTAAGAGAGCTCAGTGCGTGTGTAAAGTGGGCAGAGGAGAGATAAAGAGGAAGCAGACGTGTAGATGCGACTGGCGCAGAGTTGGTGGAATAAGTTTTTAAGTTTTGTACACAGTGTGTGCGGTGTCCGAGATAAACCCCAGACTGAAAGCCAAGTTCATTCATCTGCTCACCAGAAACGGGATTTTAACCCCGACGTTATATAACGTCGGCCCTGGAGGTAACGAGTCTCCCCTGGTTTTCTGATCACAGTCGGAATCGAAGCAAGCAGGAAAGGTTAACACATTGAACATTTTAAATTAAACAGAAAATCACACTTAAACTATCTATAATAGCTTTTGTTCATAATGCCATTAACAACCATGATCAGCCGTTGATAGAAGTTGGAGGTGTGCAGCTTGTTACAGCTCTTAACGGCTCGCTGCGGCTGCTCCGTCTTGTTCCATCACTACATGCAATATTTCTAACGGTTTGAATTCATTATGATTATGTATGGCGGACTCCGCAATAAAAACTATCCTACATAGAGAGATAATTACACAATGGTAATATTTTATGGCCATTACTGAAAAAATACTGATCATAAATATTGTGTCCAAATCTGGGTTTGAGTTCATATTTAGGATTATAACTTTAAAGGGCTACCCTGTAAAGGAAACTCATTTTGGCCACTCGTGTCTATGCTCTAATTCTTTCTGTCAAAACTCACGATCACAGGTGATGGTTAGTTAGTTTTCCCTTAGCCTCAACTTCCTCTCCACCGTGAAGGTCCAGTAGAGTCCATGGGTGCATCCCAAGTCTCTCATTTGATATCTCCTCGCTCCTCACCCACTTTTGTGAAGGCCGTCTCAAAGCACTTATTCCTGCCCCGAGGAGCGAGGATGGAGGAGGATCTCTGAGGAGCCGTGAGCGAAGATACATGACAGCAGCCTTCCTGGAAGCCGTGCAGCTGAAAGCCATTTCTAACCCCGCAACCCCCATAGAGCCGACAAATTCACAATGACGCTTCAGAGGAAAGGACGTCTCATCCCGCTGAAAATCCATTTCCACGTTTCCTCTCTCCTCGCGGCTCTCCCATGCTTCCTCGGTTTGACGGACTAAGACTACGAGAAAGGGAAGCAAGTGAAGGAAACGTGGATGCAATTAAACAACCTTGGACAAACCCCATGGATTTGCACACACTGCACCAATCTACAATAAAACTGTTAGTATACAGGAATGTTACCATGAAATAAATGCATATTTACGCTTTCCCCTTCCTGTTGTCTGGCAGCAATAGAGACCAGATGGTGTTTAACACAATAGCACTGCATTAAAATTAAGATATATCTTGGCAACATAGTATATATCTAGAATAACCCTACAGACACAGAAACTCACTAAAATTATCACCTACAGCTCTGAAATGTATATCATGGTGGTTGATGGATTCAGTGTTAAGTGTTTTCTCTCCAGTGACGACGTGGCGCCGCAGGCTTAAATCTGACTCATGAGTCTTTGCTGTCACCAGTCTTCCACGCAAGCCCTCCTCATCCTCCTTGACATCGTCATCACTGACTGTGTAGTGTCTACTGAAGTGAAACGTTTCAACGATGAGGCTGAGATACAAACTAGAGGTCAAGCGTGAAATCTTGTCACGGGGGGAAAAAAACTTTAACTCTTTGCTGCCAAAATGCAGCGAGCAGCCCTGACAGCTCAAGGGACAATCCATACGTGTTCATATGTGTCATTTTCGACAGGAAAAGGGTTACGATGAGCAGGAAAGGGTTAAACAAACTTTTCAAGTTTAAAAAGGTCCAAAGGGGGGTGTGTGTGTGTGTGTGTGTGTGTAGCATGGTCATAGCTTTTACAAAAGTGGCAGAAAGAGTTAATGCATTTAGGGGGGAAACAAATGTGAAGAAAGTTATCTATCTAGATAGTTGTAGCATTTTCTGATTAAGACGTGGGATATTCTGGTATTATTCGGGTTTTAGAGGCATTCTTTGGACATGTATGCAGCGCATTCGGAATATGCGTCTCAATCTGGGTTTTTACCGCAGTTTACAGCTTCATAGCTGTTTACGGCTTACGGTCAGCTCTGTGCGTTGCTATGGTTGCTGTGGTTGCTGTACACAAACCAACCAGCCAACAGTTTGCAAGGCAGCAGACCTGATAAGGAGAAACACAGCTACCTTTAAACATTATCAAAGACTTGGATATCAATGGGTTTTTGGATATGCCCAGACCTTTTCAAGAAGCTGGTTGAAGGAATGAAAGAGGGACGCTGTGTTCACACGGTCCAACAAGTCCGCCACCGCTGGAAAACTTTGAAAACGGGAATATTCACTTTCATTAGCCATGTAAACAGCTTAGTCGGAATATCGTCTTTTTCAGAATAAGGGCAAAAAACGGAATATTATGTGCATGTAAACGTAGTCTATGAGGACATATTCCCTTGTCTTGTTGACAATATTGTAATTTATTTTCTACAATTACACACACTCCACAAAGAATAATAGCCCTTAATAAGAGTGTGCCCTTTCAGAAACTTAGATGCCACACGTCCAAGCATCCTTCTGACATTTTTGTTTAGTTTAGTAGAACATTTCCACTAATCCAGATATTTTTCCATGTTTAAATAATTCACCAGTTCTATTAAATGTTTTATTAAATATTGACATTTGTATTCATTAAACAACTGTTTTAATTGCAGTTGTTTTACATGATGGTCTAAAAGCTGATTTTCTCTACTGCGCCAGACATGAATTTTGGTGGGAACATTTTTATCAATTTCTTTCAATAATGTATTTCAGAATTTCCTGCTAAACGTTCAAGGACACTGCATCTGAAAAACTTGTTTAACTTTAAATTCTAACATTGTAAGTGCAATTCAGATCCTCATACTTTATATCCAGAATGTGCTCACTGATAGCTACAGCTGAACCTAAAACCTTTCCACTACCACAACTGCCCTCAGTTTGGGGTTTCCCATGCTAAAAATATAAGAGCTCACTTACTTTATCAGAGCTGTTTTGAACATTTTGGTGCCTTAAGTTTGAATTTAAATAAACTACGCACAAAAAGTAAGGAAATTTGTGTTTGGTCGATTATTTCTTTGTTGTTGTAATGTAATAGCCTGGTCCTACCAGACTCTCGTACATTTCATTTGTACAGAGAGTCTGGCTACTCTCCATTAACAAGTGTTAACTTCCTTGAAGGCGGGTACTCTGTTGAAGTTTAAAACTATTGGATCTGCCCAGAGCCACTCTGGATCTGCCATAACCAATCGCTAACATTTGGTCGTGACGTCGGCTTAGCTAACTCCATTACCATTAACGGCGCAAGCTGGAAAATCAAACTGTTCCCGAACCCCGTGGGGAGGAGGGCCACAACATCATGGTCACCAGCAAAACTCAGCAAAGACTGTTCTTGCTCGGGCTTTAACTTCTAGATATTCGACAGCGTTGCCACAACGGACCGAACGGCTTCGCTCGCAAAAACCCCAAAAACCCGAGAATGAAACCGCAAACCCAGACATAGTACTGAAGGAAAATAAAAATTGAACAGAAGTACATAGGAGGGTGGAGCCAGGCTAGTAATGTAATGCTTCTTGGCAACATTGGAAAGCCTGATTGTTTCCCTTTTAAATTGTGGAACATGCATGTGGATTGCGCCCATGAAAAATCTTCTCTGACAATGCCAAACAGCTTTTCTTTGTTGACTCTTGTTTGATGTTGTTTGGTGGATTGGTTGATTGAAGTCTGAAGTAACAAGACATATTGACAATTTCACAATTTATTCATTTAACAAACCAGAGCGTCACTAGCACGTGGAAAAAACATACACAGCCACAACAGTCTGGCACCTCCTCCTCATGCTGGTCACACACTGCTGTGTGATGGCATCCCATTCTTCAACCAGCATTTGTTGCAAGTCAGCCAACGTGGTTGTGTTGGTCACTCTGGCATGAACAGCTCGTCTAAGCTGATCCCACAAGTGTTCAATGGGGTTGAGGTCAGGACTGCTGGCAGGCCATTTCATCATCTCCACTCCCAAATTCTGGAGGTCGTCTGATAAACCCCGCCCTGTGGGGGCGAGCGTGGTCATCTTGGAGGATAGAGTTTGGACCCAGACTGTGGAGATATGGGATTGCCACTGGTTGCAGAATCAGGCACCTGATTGTCAGCACCTGGGGGTACCAGAAGCTCAAAACAAGAGTCACTAGCAACAGCAAAGAAAAGCTGTTTGGCATTGACAGAGACCATATGGCATATTTTTCATGGGCACAACCCACATACTCGGCTCTGCTGCTCATCCCACAAATGCATGTTCCTTACAAATGTGGTACCATTTAAAAGGGAAATAATCAGGCTTTCCAATGGTTTAAGATGTATTGGCAAGAATCATCGTTACAACAAAGAAATAATCTACCAAACAACACAAATTTCCTTACTTTTTGTGCGTAGTTAAAGTGCAATCTAGTTTTCCATCATTATACAAACGTACAGTACACAACATGGGCTTAAACCTAGTTAGGCAGCTTAGATGTGTTTTACAACTCGTCAGCTATTAAGATATAATGTGCTTGTTTTCATATAATCTGTAAAGTGGCCTATAGTGTTATCTATGCAGAGAGGATTCCACTGTTAATCTGCTGCAAAAAGGTCTAGAGAGGATGGTGTGTGTGTGGAGGGGGGGGATGAGATGTCGTAGGTGTAACTAATTGCATTAATTGGTGCTTTGCAATAATTGCTGGAACGGTCGTGATTAACTTTTATTTATTCCACCTGTGCTTTTCCTGCTGTGACACTTAGAAAGCCATGTCTTCACTCCATACAGCACACTAATTGTAAACGGTATGAACTTCATGATACTCTTTACAAGACAAATACGCTGTAGTTTCACAAGTAGGAGGATGGGATTTCCAACTTTTCAAACATCGCTGGAATGCAGCAGGTATCTGGTGGCATGTCTACTGCTGCTTCTTGGACTTTCTTGTACTTAGTTTTCCTTGGTCTGGACTTCTAGTCTGGAGATCTTACACTTAAAGTTCGCAGAGGCTCAGCAGGCCTATACCGCCCGATGCTTGTTCCTCGGTCAACTTCTGCTGTAATATGTAATCCAGTCAACGGTAAACTCAAGGCAACGCAATCTTCCCACAAAGCTCATTTGATGGCGGCCAGCAGCCACTGGTGCGCATCACTGCTGAGTGAAGCAGCAGCAAGAAAACACATGAGGAAAGAAGTTGAAAATACTTATTCATTAGCATTTCTGAGGCTCAGACATGAGCTGACATGAACTCTTTTTTTGATTTATTTTGTTCTCTACTGTATTTATAAAGAACCTTTTATTGTGTTTTTATCAAAGTTTAGAAAGACGTAAGTTGCACAAAACTCTCGTTCTTGACGACCTTACATTTCCAATCATTGCAATGCGATGTCTGCGTTATTACAACATTTTGGAGGGGCTCGGCTTTAAACTCTGTAGGACAACGTGTCTGTCTGTCTAACAATCCTCTCCTGGGAAAAGTAAGTCATGCATTTTACAGTTTCTGGGTTGTCTGGGAGACGATAGATTTTTGAACTGAGGGGACGGATGGATGGAAACGTGCGCATGCATACAATGCAAATTGCTGTAAGGTGAAAATATGTGATGGGTGATATTGAATTCAAATCCTGACTTTATCTCCTTTTTTTTAGATTTCTTGCAATGGAAATATAATAGAAGTGTCCACCCATCTTTTCTTACAGCCCAGCCGACACGCCAGCCCTATCGTACCTCACCTGTCTACCATTTAACATTTGAAACGTCTTTACGTTAATGGTGTAACAATTATTGACAACTGACCCCTTATGAACTGTGTTTATTCCTCATGAGCCTTCAAATCAGTTTGCTTCCTGTTAGGAAGTGATTTTGCATATTACAGCATAACACAGCTCCATTGTCTCTACATTATCAACATTACCCAATTAGCATTGAGTTAGTGATTGGCAGGTCACAGAGTGAGTTACTTTTTTAAAGATGTTTTTGGGACATTTTGGTTACATATAACTTTTGTTTAAGTTTCTATATTTCCACATGTGGTTAAAGACCTGCTCCACATTAAAATATATTGTTATATAAATGCTTTTCAAACAGCAGTTTTATGTAACCTGACCTGACTAAAAAACAGTGTGTATCTCCCTCCAGGCTGTTGCAGTAAATACAAGTGTTGGCTTTTAGTCATCTTGCCTGATAGATTTCACAAAATTCTGCTACTCTTTACCAAACACTTTCAGATTCAGGGCCAGATGTACGTACATTTGCAAATGTAGCGTTATCAGCGCCATGGCCAACCCGCAGAAAGCGCACGCTGTGATACTTCAGCTTAGGTTGTATTTACTAAACCTGCAGTTCATCGGGTAATCAGCGCCTTTCTCTACCCACTATACTGTAAATTGCGCTGTAGCAAAGTGTTAAGTACTTGTGCTATGATACAGCTGAGTGCAGACTGCGATATTCCCACTGCTGATGCTATGACTGTTTGAAATGATCCTGATGCCAATATTTGTAATGTAGCGAGGAGTTTAACAACTGCTGGAATGGAATGTGAACGCTGAGTCGGAGATTCAATGTCATCTTTGATTTCTTCCAGTAACTGTAATATTGCATGGCTCCTTAATCTGTAACGCTTAATGATTTGTGTTCACTCAACTGTCTTAATTCTGCACATAATTCTGTTGCTGTAGTCCTATTTACTATTTCATTATTTCATCCATGCGTGGCGCAGCGGATCCGTGCGCACTGTCACCTGCCGTGGAGACGCCGGCCTCACTAACCTCTCCTCCTCTGAGTCGGGTCTCCCTCGCGCTGGACTCAGTTTCACTGACCCTACTAACACTTAGAAAATAAATAAATGGCATTACATCAGTGAGTTCAAACTGGTTATTGTGCGTAATTTGGCACTGAGATGCATGTTGTTCTGTAACTTGTGTGGCGCTGCCACTATTCTCTTGATTTCCACTTCGACATTAGACATTTTTTTGAGTGAAAGAGACGTTACATTTAGCATATATCACCACAGGTAACAAGCTAACCATCGCAAAGTGTTGTGCTAATGCTGGGAACAGGCACATTGTATCTTTATAGTTGTATCCATATGATGTGACAGCTTTAGGTTAATATTTCACCAGGTCCGAGGGCTAGAGGGATGTGTTAAATAGACCCCATAAAGTTATGCTACAACTGATTTTGATACTGTATGGATGGTAGCTACAGGACATGCATTGAATTCATAAGATTTAACAATACAGTGTTAGGGACAGATCAGATGGCCAGAGACTTGAGACTCGACTTGGACTTCCAAAAAATGACTTGTGAACATCTCTGGCGCAAAAGTGCATTCAGCTCAGTTAATTTGGTTTGGCAGGTGACTGTCGGGGGAAGTGTGGGCACAACGTCCTGCCAAAGATGAATCCTGATCTGTTATTCGCATTTAGGATAAATACTTGATGTTGGTGTTGTTGGTAATGCACCAACATTCTGTTCAGCTGCCACTTCTGGCTGGTGGTTTTGTGCCATGTCTGTGTACATGTTTGAATGTGTGTGTGTGTTGTCTTGATGACAGGCAGCCTCGCCTCATGCCAGGGGATAAAGGGCCTCAGTCTGTGTGGGAGGATTTGGAAGAGTGATTGGCAGGAGGGGAATCTGTCCACTGGGAGCGATTTCAAATACTGCTGATCTAATTATTGCCGGGTGACTAAAGAAGTGGCTGATATAGTTTGATCAAGGCTACAAGTCCTCTTCATACGTAACCTACAAAAACCTACTTCTTGATCTGCCACCTCCTATGGTTAATACTGTCTCTCTAAATCCAGAGATGTATAAAAGCGTGCTGCAGGAAATGCGTTAATCCTGCTGGTGTTTACATGGTTGTGGTCTCTGTGGCATCTAAATATTCCTCATGTGCCACTGATGTAACCAGACTGCACTGTTTACATGAGTCTGTGTTACTGCTGATCTCACAGGCTTACTTTTCAGGCTTATGCAAACACACACACACACACACACACACACACACACACACACACACACACATGCTGATGATGTTAATATTGAAATGTGGAGGAGGTTTTGTGGAGTCTCAGTGTGTTCTCTGCAGGATTTATGTGGCTCACACACTATTAGTTCATCTGCTTCTCCTGGGTTAAAACACACACACACACACACACACACACACACACACACACACACACTGGTTTAAGCAGCTTATCTTGACCGTGTATTCATCTATCAATCATAACCTTGACTTTCCTCCTGTGTATCAGCTTGAAATACTCCCCCTCAGATTTCAGATCAAACCATTTCTTTTCTACTTCATCGGTTCTGCGCAGTTCTCCGGATACAGTGTTCACTGCATGAGTAATTGCATTCCATGCCTCAGTTTTAATCAGACGTAGACTTTTCTTAGGGACTTTCTTAAGAAGATATTTAAGAGAAAACTTAAGAACATATTGGTGAATGAGGCCCAATGGGTCTCTCTTGCCCTGGTATAAAACTTAATACTATCCCTCCATATATGTAAACTTCACTTGGTGGCTCAGGCTGCCTCGTACCTTAAAAACAAAAGCACTAACCAATACTCAAAGCAACTAAAGTAATTATACTGATGTCATCAAACTTACTCAGCTGTATAACTTAAACAAAACAACAAATGGCTTCAACATTTACCACATAAACGCGCAAGTACCCATCGACACACAAGCTAAAAATCCCGCAGCCGTGTTTTTTCAGGACTTTGGTGAGAATTCTGGGCATTGAATCCAGATCCTTAGCTCGTAAGTACAGTATGTTAATATTACTAATAATAAATAAGTTTTTGAAATAGAATCAATCTGTGTTTTTCACTTCTTTAAAGGCTGCGTGAGTTCATTTACTGATTGAAATGGACAGCAATTATTTCCTTCCACCAGTTTGGGCAAATCCACACTGCTATTATAATAATTTTGTCTTTCAGAGTTTAAGATCCTTCTGAAAGGAGACCGTCTTCCCTGAAATGTTGTCACAATATTTAAGGTTGATATCAGCATGAAACCTGGCTTTGTGCAGATTGAACTGGAAACTTGTTCCTCTTCCTCTACAGGTTGACGGACGGCATCCAACCTGTAACTTCCTGTTGGAGGTGGAGAGAGACCAGGCGGAGTGTCTGAGGCAGCTGAGGGAGGAGGACGCTGCCGGCAGCCATAAAGGTCACAATCTTTGACAAACATTCGCTAAACTACAGTTAAACCAAACTTCAATTCATCTAGAAACAAAGAGAGAACTTTCTGGATCTTAAAACGGAAAACCTGGAGCACAAGTCTCAAGTCTGCCGACTGAAAGCTGATGTCATGTATACATACAGTTTGTACAAAGTACATGTATTCATACCTCTGCCATGTGAAGACATGAGCAGCTTACATGTCCAAGTTTAATCCTGTCCTGGACTAAATCTGGATATGAGACGCACCTGATTTGACCACTGGAGTTTACTAATCAGATTATATCTCATTTCAGATCAGAAAACTCTTTTATGAGTCTTTTTTTGTTTTATGGTTCTATTTGGCAAAATGGGGTCATGGCTTTTATCTACAAAGCCTTTAAAGTCATTTGAAAGGGAATTTAACAGTTCATTTTAACTTAACTGTTGTCATAGTTGAGTGTTACTGTAGTCAAAATTGCACCTCAGTGGTGGTAAATGAGGGAGTGCTCTTTCATGTTCCCCACCCAGATTTCTTTATCCTGTTGGTCTGGGGATTGAACTGACGACCTCCAGGTCACAAGCTCTCTTCTCTAACCTTTAGGCCACCACTGCCTATCTATCTGCATTTATCTACCTCTAAAATGCACATGCAATAATGTCATGTACATACTCTAAAGCCACTTTTCACACAGCCTATTCAAGACGGGAATGTTGTGCTGTTATTCCACCTTGCCGGTATGTATGAAAGGTAGAAATACAGAATGGGGGAACAGAGTTGTTCCACCGTTAAGCTGGCAGCGGAGGTAGAAACGGAGTCGAATCAAGGTTTGTGTAAAACGGACAGCCAGTATGGTGGGACTACACACTTAACATCATCGACACGCTGACTCTCTTTTGCGTTTGTAATGCCAGCTTGCTATCTGATATCAGACACTGGGGCTGCATTATTCTGGCGTCTTTTGGTTTAGTGTTAAAAAGCAAAGCCTGCGTAATGGCGGATCTTCTTTACGGCAGTGTTACAGAATCTCTGTGTTAATGAGGCAAGTCTCTAATTGGGGCTCTTATCTCTGAAGTGAAAGGCCCATGGAAAACACATTCATTCTAATATTATTTTTATCTGTGACTGTGTGATGTGAGCTCTGGGCACTGACTCCCCCCTCCACCCCCACCCCGGCTGTGTTAATTAAATACACAAAGTAAAGCAAAATAATAACAGTGCTCTAATTAGGGGAGCAGTTTTTTCATTCATCTGGTTGAGGCTCTCAGGATTCCGTCTGACACTGCAGCCCCGGTGATAAACCACTTTACATGTCGCTGGCTCAGCCCCAGTGGGAATCAAACTGACAACCCCACAGTGTCCCAGCAGCACACTGGGATCGGGTTGAGAGTCAAGCTCAGGTTTCTACCAAAGCGGTTAAAGTGTTTTGCGGTAAGTCAGGATCAGTGGTGTAGTGTAATGTATTGTAGTGGGTATACTGTACTGTATATAAATACATTGGCCTATATATGGCCAGAATCTGCCTTTGGGGGAGGGGGGCATATCATAGTGGGGGGGTCTGGCTGTCCTCCCCCAGGGTTATTTTGAGCGTCGAAGACTTCATTTCCTGCATTCAGATAACTTTTTCATCACCAATTTGCGGTGGAAATACCTTTTTGTTTAGCCTATGTGAAGAAGAAAAACACAGATGACAATTCAAAAGATATCAAAAATATAATGGAAAGTATGTTGTTGCGTGTCATTGGCAGAGTAAAAATAAATCGCTATTTTATACCACTAACAAGGCTCAAAATAGCACCACACTTCAATGGTAGCATAATGATGGTCCCTACATGTAAACCAAAGCATTGAGAACTTTGTAAGTGTACAGACAGTTTATTAAAAAGCGAGATTATAAAGACAGTAGCATTCATGTTTACATGCAGGCGCCATCTTGGAACAGTCATGAGCAGTCGAACGATGCCGTGTGACCAGTAACCAGTAACATAGCTCATATTCGTGATTGTCCTTTAAATGAGCCGGGTAAAGAGCACTGTGAGGTGCCCGTTGTTTTAGCGGCCGTTGCATTTGAGTTTAGCCGGCAAAAGGTGATCGTCATGTGATGGCGACAGTTAAGACGAAGATTAGCGTTTGTGTTCCCTTAAATCCAGGGACACGAACTCATCTCCTGGGTGAACTCTTATGTTTTCCCTGGGACATGAATGCCGCTCCCCTGCTTGAAAGCGGCATCCATAAATACTACAAAACTATAAGAAAGAAAAAAGTATGTACAATACATTTGTTTCAAAATGAAAGCTGTACAGTTTTGTGCAGGAATGTGCAAAGTTCACAGTATGAAGTTTAGAGAATATGTGCAATGTCAAGAGATAATAGTCCAAAAGATGTACGTTAATGTACACATAGAGACAGATGTGGAGGCTTCGTGTTAATGTCATGGTCAGGAATGAATCTTGAAACTAAATTTTTAAGGTGTGTCCAGAAAAAATGTAAATATGAACATTTGCAATTCTGTGATACTAAAGCAAACTCCGTCTGCTGATTAGGATCATTTGACATACAAATGAGCAGGGCTGCACAGAATCTGCAGACGCAGTATTCTGCAGAATTCATTCAGATTTTCCACAATTTTCCACAGATTTTAAACCAATTAATAAAATAAAACTCACAATGTTTAAACATCTCCATCCCAAAATGGAAAAACAGCTCGCTAAATCACGACGCAGTAGCACATTCAGAACAAGAGTGTAAAAGCTATCTATCTATCTATCTATCTATCTATCTATCTATCTATCTATCTATGATGTCAAGCTAAGAGTCTTTCAAGATGCTTTTTAATATTTTATTGTTATGGGATTTATCGGCATCGAGGTCATGATCCCTCACTGGTTTCCCACCACTGAACACCATCCAGGTAATATGTATATATGATATAAAAAATTTGGGATGTAATGAAATAAAAATGGAGTTTGTATGCCAAAGATGCATGCAAACGTTTGATGCACTACAGAAAACGGCTCTGCTGTTGAAGAAGGATGTTGCAATAAGTCCGTTTGTTTAACTGACTGCATGAAATCCAAGTAGGGCGACGCTGGAAAAGGGCACAGTCAGTCCTCAAGTCAGCCTTCACATAGTAAATAAAGAATTGAAAGGAGAGGATTTCCCTTCAGATGTGTGCTGCTGTGCATTTGTTGGCTCGTTGCCTCTGATGTGTTTCTGTGAAAGCGAACAGAGAAAGGATGGATCACTTAACGGGTAAATGGACAGTTCTTCATGCACTGATGAGTTCGTATCTGCATTTTTTACCCCAAAGACATCTGTTCTCGTACTCTGTCCCCTCTCCCCCTCTTCTGTCCTCTCTTGCCCTCTCAGTGTCTCTGTTATTTCCTCCCTTCCTTTTTCAAACCCCCTTCTTTCCTCTTTCTCTTTGTGTTCCTGTCTTTTCGCTTGTCTTTTGTTCTCCCTTTCTTTGGTTTTCCCCTCATGTTCTTTCCCTCTTTTTAGAACGGCACTTCCACTCGCTCTCCTTCTCTGTGTAGTCAGTGTTAGGTCAGTCGATTTACAGTGCGGTCGAGACCAGAATAAGCTTCAGTTCCTACATTAGAAACAAAGGTCAGAGCAATTTTACATCAGATGGAAAAAATGATCTTGTGTCCTTAGGCTTTTACATTTTTGTCGTGCAGGTACAGTACCGAGGGGACAAAGGAAAGTTGGCGTGAAGGTCAGAGAAAGAAGTATCAGAGGGAAGAAAGGAAGAAGAGAATAAATTAAAGGACATACAGGCCAAATGGAAAGCAATGAAGGAAAAAAGAGAACAGACAAATAAAATGATAAAGGAAGAAAGGTAGCAAAGTAGAAAAGGGATAAATGTCCATAAATCCACTTAGAAGTCAGATAAAAGGCGTCATATCTTATAACCTTCGGTCTTGCCCATAGTGATCAGAACGTTGTTTGTACATGCATGTATGGTTACAGGAAAGTAGCTGACTTTCCATGGTGTAGGTTCGTCAAAAAGTAAAGAGATACGGGAAAGAAATTCCAGTTGTAGCCCAAAACTAGTTAACTGACTCCCTGGCAAGATTATACTTACCTACCTATACTTGGATCACCCAAAGCATTGTGGGAACTGCAGTTCCAAAACATGTCAATCCCAAATAGAAAAGGGACCAAACCCATGAATATTTTGTTTGTACTATTAATACATTTTTTGTATCTGTCTATTTATAGACCATGTGTCGTGTATTACAAACCTTTGGAATTGTCTAAAAATAACATTGTTGTCATAGCATGTCTGGCTAAGACATTATTATAATCAAACCTTTATTTAACCAGCTAAGTCCCATTGAGATTACAAAATCTCTTTTCTAAGGGAGTCCTGGCCAAGGTGCCCTCAATACGAAGATTTAAAAAAACATACACACAAACATTAAAAACATATAAAACAAACACATATACATACATATACAGTATATTGACAGCACACAATACAGCGCTTTAAAAAAGGCACACGTCATCATTACGTAGTTAAATATTAAGTAAAATTGATTTATAAAGCATTTTTTCACAGATCAAATCACTGAGTGTCAGGGCATAAAAACAAAACACGAATACATAATAAAACCCAATACACAAGCTAAGGAGGTAATTACATGCTCCAAGTGAATTAGCCTCCAAACCCTTCACTACATTTTTAAATGCTCTAATTGGGATCAGCATATCAAACTGTAAAACTGTCTGCGCATGGTTCAAGGCTGCAAAGCAGAGAACATAAAGGCCTGTTCTGCTCATTTCAGTGCGCACCTCAGGGATGGACAGTAAGAGGATGCCAATTGAGTACAAACCATAATTACCTTTTTTGTGTGTGAGGTATACCCAAAAGATATGAGGGGAGCAGACCAAGTATTGGGCATGTAGTGACGCTGCCAAAAGCCTGTTCATAAAGTCAGTGGAACCAAATCAAAACATGATAAATAGGGCTGAAAGGGTTAAAGCAAGGTTATCCCAGAGAGCAAGAGGCAACAGAGTGGAGGTTTTATGTTTCTGCCCTACCTCTGAATGTTGGCTGGAAAGCCGTTTTTGTCATTTGGAGGAAGAAGAAGATGAGATGTATCGTTTCTTGGTTTGTTTTGGCGTCCACCGTGGTAGCGCAATCTCATGAACGAGTTCGTATGATATCGTACAAAAACGTATGCACACCAATTTGTATGATATCCTACAAAATAAGGCGACCGCCAGCTTTGCAGCACATGACAGTTAAGTTTAGTGGTCTTCCCAGTTAAATTTAGCAGAGAAAAGTTGACTGTCACCATAAGGTGTCGGTCCTTTTAGGGGCTGTTGCAGTGTAGTTTAGTCGACAAAAGGTGACCGTCTAGTTAAGATTGGGGAAAAAAAGATTGTGGTTTGAATTAAGTAGTACTCCAAGGACACAAACACACATTTCCTGGGTGGAAGTCTTGGGTTTTCCCTAGTACACGAAATCCACTCCCTGCCTTGAAAGTCCTGTGTTTAATAACCTAGCCATCCACCCCGACCGCCGGCCTACACGGTCCAGAGCGCTCCTATACAGCAGCAGTTATTGTGCTGCATACAGCAATAAATACGTGGAATACATTAACACTACATTACTTTTAGTAGCTATATAAATGTTTCATGAAGAGAACTCATGAGCCCTCGGTGACTCGTGAGTTGTGGGTGAGTCATGAGTTGTCGTAAAGCCGAATTAAAATATCACCGAAGCACGTCAAACTTGAGCTACCACCTACGGAGCTAAGCATAGTAGTACAGTTAACGTGATGCTACCCGCTAGCATGCAACCCGGGTTAAACGGGTGGTAACTAACTGCAGACCTGTCAGCATCGTAGAGCTATACACAGCCTGTACGACACGGAGAAAGCAGCCACACTGGAACAGCTGCAAGGTGCTGCAAACGCTGTCTGATTAACCGGTGATCACTGGACGTCAGTGAGTAATCAACATTATTTAGGAGTTACTAAACACTATATTGACTTTAAGGATAGGGACTTTTAGTCTTTTAGTTAGGTACTTCACACATTTTTCTTTTGTTTACAGTAAATAAATAATTACAAATCTTAAAATCAAGTTCTTAAAGTAACTTTCTTTGCGTTCATTTGATTCCCAATCAAGATACACTGGTAAACATTGCTTTCGATTGTTAATATGTACTTAAAAACTGTTCTGAAATGCAAAATAATAGAATTTTAATCATGTGATAAAATATGCGATTAGCTATAGAAATTCAGCGATTAATCGCGATTAAAAATTTGTAATCGTTTGACAGCCCTAATTAAAATGCAATTAGGTCGATCAGACAGTCCGAAACATTGTAAGCTCGTCTCGCCGACAACTCATGTTTGTCAAGTACAGATACACATACACATTGAAAACATTAAATGCATACATACATGGAAAGGGGGCGCATGAAATTTACATTAAAGAGGTTGTAAGTCATTGTAAATGTTCAGAGTCCAGATGGCTTTCTTATTTGTCCTAATTAAAGTTTCAAAATATAATTTCATGTCATTTTTAAATGAATATTCGGTTTTCTTTCAGACCATTTACGTTCATGGATATACAATTTTCCAAATAAAATTAAAAGATTCTAAATGAAAACATGGCATTTTATCCAAATCAAAAGCTCGCCTCGGATGTAGCATACAATACTGACTCAAGTGACTCGCACAACTTGGATCAGTTTAGTGAGTGACTCAGAATAACCCAAATCCTTAAAAGGAGTCGAGTTTGCCAGGCCTAGTTTGTATTTTAGAATACAACATTTTAAACACTATAGGAGCCAAAAATTGAAGCTTCTTCTCACCTCCTCCGGTTGTGTTCTATTTTTCCTCAACACTAAGGGACTGTTGACCCTCCCCTCGCCAGTAATAATTTTTCTATGACCCTCCAAAATGATTTGAAAAAGAGGCATGACCCTCCCCTTATGTGCTAGTTTGCACTTAGCAAAGATGTACAGATGCCATTTGATTTTTTTTACAGCCATGACATACACGAGTTAACCTCTGCATTCTCATCTTATACATCCCACTCCTCTGTTATGGTGTGGGGGCCATTTCAGTAGATTTACTCACTAACGTTGTGGAAACACAATAAGCATGGGAACTAAATGCACACTTCATGCATTACTGCATTACTTCAAATACTAAGTTACTCCTCTAGTAAACCAGTATTCACATGACATAAAGCTAAAAATATAGGAAAATAACATTCGACACTGGTTGCTATGGACTCGTCACTAGGCTTCCTCAGTCGTATATTTAGCAGATAGGTAAAGCTGTAGAAGCTGAACATTATATTCCAAAACATATATGTTTATTTTTAAAGCAGATTTTAAATTACATTGTAACAATTTAATAATTCGCCCTTATGAAATCCAATCGCGGCACGGCTGTCTTGGAACGCAATAGACAGACGGTGGCGGAATGCCCCGACACTTACATTCAACTAATATGTAACGGTGAACAATCAGTGTTCGACCTACAGTCTGTTGAGATGCCTCTCCAAATGCAGAAACGAAGCGCTGTCACAACATAAAACGTTAAGACACGTTGAGAAAAAAGATCCTTATTTTGCCGTAATTCAATGACACGGAACAAAAAATCAGCGATCAGTAGATCCACAAAAAGGGTCACGGAGTATCCAACAAGCTGATACGAGCGTCACATTCACCAGCCAGCTCCAAACAGGTGAACGAGGCCTCTCCACTTTGCCGTTTAAACAAAGTGGAATAAACGTATAAAATCCAAATCTACACAAAACCCACAATCAATTAGTAAGCTGACATCACATTTATATACATGGCATTTAGGAAACCTTTATTGCAACGTTGGCACGGCAACATGTCCAGACATAGGGCAACAGTAACTTTAGTTTTTTGCGTCCTGCTGCTCCCATCATCAGCCAGGTAATATTTTTTTTACTAAAGCAGTATATGAAATCTGATGTATTACCTACCACCATTTAGTTGTTTTAGGTTATTTAAGATATTTATAAAATATCTGGTCATGCCAGATGTAATTATTCCACTCATTTTTTAAACTAAATGCAATTACCCGTTTCAGCAAACTCATGGGTCAGACCCATCTGGTAGCGAAGGAGGGCCGAGACTAAGAGCTACATCACCAAAACAGCTACAACACCAAAACAATACACCAAACAAGCTACTTTGAAATGTAGCTGTTTTCATGAATACAAAAGTTGGGTGACCCCCCCTCCCTAGACTAAAAACATTGGGTGACCCTCCCCTCAACGAAGAATAAAAGACATGACCGTCCCCTATTTTCCTCCGGTGGTCCATTCCATAAATACCGAACGGTCCCTAATAGGTTTTTTTTTATAGCAGTTTATTCCCCCTTCACAGTCCAATGCCTCTGTAGCTGGCTGGCTGACTGTGTTTCTTTAGCTGGAAAGTTGAAGATGAAAGCTACATTTTACCAAGCACACTGTCTCTATTCATCGATCGCTAAAAAGCCCAGTTAACTGTTCAGTTAACCATCCGCACTTTTGCACCCATTAAGGCACACGCTGAAGAGCTGGAAGAGCTATTTTGGGTTTGTTTGTTTTGTTTCTGAAGGGTGGGTGAGAATTTTGTGTTCATTTAGCGCCGCTCCTCCTTTGAATTCTGCACTGATAAGTGTCTTTATCCTCTACTTATGTATGTCTCTTGTGCAGTTTAGGAAAGAATATCCCAAATCTAAAAGGCTTAATGGGGATTATTATTGTTTTAAATTGGAGAAAGTTTTTTCCAGCTCCTGTTTAATGTGCAAGATGTAATTGCTGTATATAAGCTGTTTGCTGTTCCATATATGTTATGCTGCAGTTTTGTCCATGTGTCTCTTGAAAATGCATCTCCAAGGGATGTAACTGAATACAAATACATTAGTTGAACAGATGTATTGTACTGTATTTTGAATGTTTATATTTTGCGTATTTAATGTGTGTTTACGTTGTCTCACACGTTTATGCGTGTTTTTTGCTGTAATATTTGAGTTTCTGAACCCTAGAAGTCTCTCTAAGTCTTATAGAAATGTAACTTCATATACAACCAATTTGCAAATCACATCTTCTGGAAATCTGCAGAACAAAACAACATTTTACTGGAACTTTTCAGACGCTTTGCAAGTCTAGGTCAGGCTCCTATTTGTATCCAAATTAATGCACACAAAAACCCTATTTGCACGGGTCTAGTATGACCTGGGGACCTCTAGTAATTTGTAATAATTGCAGAGGTCGTCTGTGATCTTAAAGGGTAACTACCGGTTTTTTTCAACCGGACCCTATTTTGCTATGTTTTTGTGTCTAAGTGACTGATGGGAACAACAATCTTTGACATTGGTCCAGTATTAAGTGAGATCGCTGCAGTCGGCAGCGGTGAAACAAGCTACAATGTAAGTTAATGGGGCAGTTGTCCAGCTTGTATTTACCTTCACAAAAGTGCTCCTGTTGCCACTGACAGGCTCAGATTAATATTCTAAGTGTCTGACAACATTATGGAAAGGATTTCTAAGGAGGTCGACCTTTCTGTTAAAGAGTAAAGGTCCTTTTTTTTAAACCTAAAAACATCCACAAAATTGCTTTTGCTAAACCCACCAGACTCCATGTAAATAAACAGTCATTTTAGCATCGTAAAATACACTTCATTCAAAGTCGACAGAAACTTAATAAAACTATGAAAAACCGTTTTGGGTCGTCTTTCCACTTTTCCAACCATCACAAGTTTTGGTTGAAATAACACACAGTTTAACGATTTACATGTGAAAATATGTTGGCTCTAAGTATGGCTTTTTTAAATGGAGTCTGGTGGGTTTAGCGGTAGCGGCTTCAGAGCTATTTCTGGTTAAACAGAAAGGTCTCAGAGGTTTTAAAGGTCTATCTCTGAAGGGATCCTTTCCATAATGTTGTCAGACACTTAATTATATATATATTAATTTGAGTCTGTCAGTGGCAAAACGAGCACTTTTGTAAAGGTAAATACAAGCTGGACAATTGAACCTATTAACTTACATTGTAGCTTGTTTCACCGCTGCCGACTGTAGCGATCTCACTTAATACTGGACCAATGTCAAAGATTGTTGTTTCCGTCAGTCACTTAGACACAAAAACATACTCCACATACCCAGAACCAGACTCAGGACAATGAGAGATTGATTGAAATTGTGCTGCTGCCCCACGTCTGTGGAATGCCCTCCCTGACACCTTGAGGGCACCTCAATCCACTGACTGTTTTAAAAAAGGTCTTAAGACATTTCTTTTTAGCAAAGCTGTTGGTCCCTTTTTAGATGTGTTTTTTTTGTTTTTATTTTTATAAACCTTTTTTATTTTAAACTGCTCATCTTTTTTGTTTCTAACCTGTAGCACTTTGAGATCTTTTGATGAAAAGGGCATTATAAATAAAATGTATTATTAAAACAGGAAAATAGGGTTCAGGTTGAAAAAAACGCTAGTTACCCTTTAATAACTCCCATGTGAATTGGCATCTCAGTGATTCAGTGCTGTATTGGCTGTGTTGCCAATTATAAATGAAAGCGAGATATGTGCATGGCGTGATTGGACATGAGCCTCCGTCGTCGATTATTCTGACTAATGCTGTTGTTTTTCTGGACAGGACAGTCTCTTTCGTTTATGTTTCTGTGCGAAAATGTACTCATGATCCCTACTCTTGTTTTTTTTGACAGAGTCGGGATGCAAAGGAGTGTGGGACAACATTGCTTGCTGGAAGCAAACTGAGATTGGAGAGACCGTCACCATCCCCTGTCCTCGAGTCCTCAAGACTGTATTCGGCAGAAATGGTGGGTTACTTGTTCAATCATGCACTTATTTACATTTATTTATTTTGTATTTATTTATTTCATATTCATTTTTTAAACAGGCAGATGAATAAAAAGCAGAAGAAATGTTGAAACAAATAACTGATGGTCACATTTTATCAAGTAGACTTCAGGAGAGTAGATACAGTCCTCACATACGGTTACTTTCTGGGTCGCTTTCAACCGTCACTTTTTTTAAATGAACCGACTTTGTTACGGACCTAAGACATAGTTACAATTGTTGAGGTGGGTACTTTAAACTTTATTAATATAGCACGTTTTTATGCAAGCATGCAGCCCAAAGTGGTTCACAGTACAAAATTACACAGTCAAACACAGATGAGAAAGAAAAAGAAAGAGACTAAAAATTACAACAATACAATAAAATGTTTGGTTTTTTAAACTTAAAAAACAACAGAATATAATGAACACAAGGGTTAAAACATTATTTTAAACAATTATTTACACTTGTAAAATAATGCTATAACATTACCCAGATTTAAAAGATACATTTTTAATTTCCTTTTAAAAATACAGAGTGAGCTTGCCATTTTAATATCCAAGGGCATATAGTTCCACAATTTAGGGGCATAAAAACAGAATGCACTCCGGTACTTTAATGGGACACGTCCGTGACTCATTCTATAACAATCCCTGGTCTTTTTCTAACCATAACTAACCAATCATTTTTTTAGCCTAGACTTAACTAGTTCCATTTCACAATGTTAACTACCGTTACGTTAAACTGAACTTGTTGCGGTTAAAGGTATAGTAAGTGATGTTAATCAAATACACTTTTTGTCAAAATCTGTGAATATCTCCTTAGCTCTCTGTTTGCGTAAAAAAAAAAAATCCGATGTTAATACACAGCCCTGGCTGCAAGAGCCACAAAACACTATTCCAGCCAATCAGCAACAGGCAGGGACAGTTGATGGTAGGGGTGAGAGTGGGGGAGGCAGCATTCGAATGTGCCCGTCAGTAGTTATCTGTCCGTGAATCTGGGGGGCGCAGCTTATAAAGGGGGGGGCTTGTATTCATTTGGCAACCCCCACCCCCCTCCCCCCTCCCCCAACCATCTTGTCGGTGATTGGCTGGAGTGGTTTGTTGTATTTTGGTGCACAGCCTGTGCCTCTAGTGTTTGTTTGACGTTCACAACCTGTGTTGTCTCCCGTGACCGGGCTGTTTCACAGTGTATTCGGGGGGGGGGGGCAGGCAGCTAGCGGGTCAAGGAGAGATGCATACGATTTGAGACAAAAATGAAATCGCGCTGAAACCATGCAGGAACTCATAGTGCATCTTTAAGTGCATTTCACAACGTTAAACAGGACAGTCGTACGCGTATGTTGTTTTGGGATTCACTGGCATTGATCCCTCGTTTAGGTATGAAGACGTGTTGGAGATGACAAGTATAATCAAATCCACATTTCATTGAAATTTTAGTGTTGATTAACCCCTATTCAGGTTTTGCATATCTTCAGACAAAAGACTATTGTGGTCTGTGTTACAGTGAGTTATAGTTAAGTATTTAAACTGATGAGGCTTTCTGTCCACGCTTTGACCTTGCGTTGTTATAGCGTGAATGTGTGCAGTGGATTCCATGCTGAATCCATCAGATTTTTTCCAGCCATTGACCAGATGGCAGTTTGGATTTCCACTCTGAGGACACGCTCTGATTTACATTGATGACTAAATATTACGTAAGCACCCAGCGGCTTGTTCAGAGCCAAAGTTCACTCTGAAGCTTCCCTGTCTGGGACGGATCCAAAACCCCTAAAGTTACTACATTTTACAGAAATAGTAAGGCTTATATAGGATGAACATGTAGCATCAACAGGAATCGTTAAACAAGGCATCCTTAAATTATTGAATTACTTTTTTTTTTTAGAAAGTACTGAGAAAGAAGAGTTGTTTTTTTTTTGGTTTTTTTTTCCAAAGGTGCGAACCAACATTTGGCACAAATTTAGCTTATTGGGGTTTTTTTTCTAAATGAATACAAAGCATTTTAAAGTTGCCTCCAACGTTTTATTTTACTCTATTTAGCTTTACTCAGCAACATTTTCCCCACATTAACATCACATTTCAGGAAATGTGAAAGGGTTGGTGAAACAATCAATCCTGCTGTTCTGGCAGTTCTCTCTGTCTTCATAAATGACAAAATAGTTTTTGTTCGTGCCCTCCAGCATGACCGACTGCTGCAAGCAATGACTCGTATAATGATTTGGCTACATTGAGCGTGTAACGTATGCGGACCGTTCGCGGAGCGGATGTGGTGCAGAATGTATCTTTAAACTGGCTACACCTGCTGCACACACACGGCGTAGGACTGTGCGAGTCACAGGAGACACGGTCAGCTTTCCGTCTGGGATTGTTGTTGTTGTTGTTTCTTCAGTTTTTTGGAGCCGGCACAGCGCTGTGAAAAGTCAATCTACTGTCAGCTGTTATCAGAGGACGCATGTGACAGGAAACAAGAAATAAAAAACAGAAACTCTCAAAATGAAACTGCCAATACATATACACTCATTGACAGTCATTAAGTCGTTTCCTGTACATCGGTAGTTTAATTTAAAAGAAATATAGTCACTTTATGATCCATTTATGTGTAAAAGGGCCGCACACACCTCGCATAAAAAATATAAATAGCAGACTGGCCTATTTTAATGCTTGTAGAACGGATCTCCGCGAAGCATACGCACCACTTACGCGCTGCTCTCGTGTCTGGCGTTGCCAGTTTCATTGATTATAGTGGAAGCATAGTTTTGAACATCCGCTCTGCGTATGTTACGATTACAATGTAGCCTAGCATTTTCTGATGTGCACAAAAACTACTTGTTTAAGTTTACAAAAAGATTGCGGTTTGGGTTCAAATCAGACATTACTTCACTTCCTGAAGGTTGCACATGTGGCGCTAAATGTGCTGTTTGTTAGGTTAAAAAAAAACTTGCCATGTACCTTAGTTTTAAACGGGACTCAAACCCCGCTCTCCTGGGTGAAAGTCTTCATCATTACTACATCCAAAAGAGGGCGCCACCACAAAAAACGTAAATATAGGTCGTAATTGCTACTTGAACAACCGTTTTTCAGGGGGAGACAGTCTGCAAATATGCTTGCTTTTCTTTATTGCATTTACTACCAATGCAACAAACATCTGATGTTCCCAAGATCAAAAGTTTCTGAATAATTGTTTGTTTTGGTGACATATAAAAAAACTTTCTTTTTCTATGTCTCCTTTGTATATTCCACCCCACCATGTGTCCTTACCAGCCTTTAAACCTACACATTTGTGTTCTTATTGCAGTGAACACAAGTGGAGGAAGAAAAAAAAAGTCTCAGTTGACTGGGTGAAGTGTGGAGATAATTTGCTCTCTCTCTCTTCGTCGCTCACAGGTAACATCAGCAGGAACTGCACGTCAGCGGGATGGTCGGACGTTTTCCCAAACATCACCAGCGTGTGTGGGTCGGACACCAGCCAGGACAAGGTATAGAAAAAGGTCTTCCCTGCCATTGCTGTAAATGCCACCTGAGCGTTAATGAATTGTGACTATGCAGCAGGAAAAGGAGCTGCAACATAACATGGACCATTAATGGCCTGTAATCGATGAAGCCTGCAGGGGTCGACTGGTAATTAACACAGTGACGGGCTTTGTGTAAGGTCAATCTGCCCGACAGTAGTGTGATACATGTTTAAATGTGAGCACTCTGTGTGTGTGTAGCACTGAAAGACAGGATGTTAAGATTAATTCCTATCAGCTCACATGCTATATTTAAAGCATTTAGCTGGATATTTATTTATTCATCCATGCAGTTAGACGGATACAAATGAAACTGTAGGGAGAGACTGTTAATCTTCTCGGCCCCGAGAGGAAAATAGACTGATCTGATGTGACAAGAATCTCCTTCACAAAATTGGCTCTTTCTCAGGGGATTTTTATTTTCTTTGTGCATGAGAAGTGATGATTAAGATAAGTACATTTATTACAGTGATCTTAGAAGACGTGTATGTCATTTTCTCTTTCTCTCTGGATGTTCAACTTGTGCACTGCTGCAGCCTTTACGTTTATCTGGCGGCATTTAGTTCAGACCTGTGCCCTGTTGAAAGTTATATGGAACCAGACCTACATACAAGTGACCAGGGTGCTTATTCAGACATGAAACCGACAGCAAATTTTTTTTTCATCAACCTAATGAGGAAACATTTGAATTAATTTTATAAATAAAATGACTGTCCTCCCCCTAAAAATCCTCCCATAAGTTGCTTGTTCAAGCAGCAATTACGACTCATATTTACGTTTATAGTGGCGGCGCCCTCTAGGGGCCTCCTGTCATCATTACTGTAGCAAAGCAGGAAGTCGTAATAAAATGTAAGGTGACGAAGTATAAGAGCGCCAAACAAACAGGACTTTTTACCCAGGAGACCGAGGTTCATGTCCGGTTTGAAAGTTTGAAAAGTAAACGGCAAGTTTTCTTTTTTTACTTTACGAAACAAACGGAGCTATGTCACGTCTTGTGTCACGTGCGTCACCGATAAAGTTAAGTAATGTAACAGGTGATTTTAACTCAAACCACCACCATCTTTTTCTAAACTTAACTAAGTAGTTTTGGTGCCTAAACATAACCAAACTGCGCCTATTTCACAATGTTTACGACGTGTTTAAAACTGTTACCATTAAGTTCTCTTGTTTAGATATGAGGACGGAAAACGCTCCTGTGGGTCGTATCGGAGGGTAGAAATAAACGACCAATATCATTGTATGTTTTGGAGGACTTGTTGTAAATAATTGTATTCGCAAAGTCACAATTTTAATACTGAAAATATCTGCAATATATTTAATTGGGTTAACAAAAGCATGATTTTTTTAAAGCTTATTTTAGGCAACTCAAAGCAATCGTTTAAAGAATCAGTTTGCTTTCTTCCCGAGAGCAAGTTGAGGAGATTGACACCGCTCTAATCTGTACGGGTCATAAGAAGCTCGAGCCTGGAGATGGTTAGCTGAGTTTAGCATAAAGACTGGACGCAGGGAGAAACAGCCTGGTTTTTTTTAAAGCACCTGCCCTTTTCCAAACCGTTTCCAATAACCTCAAACCTACTGGCGCATCAGGTTATGTGAAGGTATAACAAGGCAGTTATGATACTTTGCAAGTTTGTTTTGTTTGGTTTATTTGTTGGGTGTGCTGTGGTTCCTCCTCCACCCAAACAGTTCGTGGAAACAGAAGAAAAGTTGAGGTGAGGAGAATGCTTGGCCTTGTTTGCCTTGCGGTGATAATTGCTGCTCCCCTCCTCTTTCACTGCTAAGGTTCAGTCTGGGACACGACTGGTCTTATTCTGAATCAGCCATTGTGCTCGTTAAACTAACTGTCTCACTGTCTCTCCTCTGTCTCCTTATTTCACTCCTGTCTGTCTCTTTCACTCTCCTATTTCTGTCTTTCTCATCTTCATCTGCTTTTTCTTCCTCCTGTCTCCCAGCCTGAGCAAGTCTACTTCTTAATACAATTCACCCCAAATGTCCAGAACAATATGCCCAAGTCGGTCCAAAGTGGTCCACCTTTAGCTGTTGTATTTTGCAGAACAAAGGAAGAAAATGTGCATTCTTTTCTCACAGACTCCTCATACATTAGTGGAAAACTTTCACATCTGTGTGAAAGGATTCAAAGGCCAAAACATGAATATAGTGCAGCTTTTGTAATTCATACAAGAGAAAGGGAAATGGAAAACCTGCTCAACAGATGTCATGCTTTTCTTTTGACAAGTGGATTAGTTCACCTGAAATCAAAGGAGCTTCATGCTGTAAAGAAAGATAAAGGAATGAAAATGTATTTTTCGCTGTTCACTGAAGGTTAAAAAGAGACAGAGTGCCAACTTTTATCTGAGAGCAGCAGACAGAACGTGACTCAAGAATTAAAGTACTTTATAGATTATACCACATCTCGATATTTTTTACCAAATACATTGATGGCGATATTTTGGCAATATTGTAGGGTTGACAATTGGTGCCCGTGCATTCACAAAATATTAACACAATGAGAGTTTTGATAACAAATCACTGATAATGTGGATATAATGACTAAATGGATGAAGACAAATAATAAAACCGCTAGTAAGTCTGGTAAGTTCAGAAATGTACATCACTTTACTGTAATGCAGCCTTTAAAACCAGGAAAAGATATTCATGATATCACGAAATCCAAAATTTAAGACGATCTCAAGCCTCATATATTGATGACGATATAATATCGATATATTGCCCAGCCTTTAGAACAGGGTGTGCCGTTAATCTCTCTCTCTGCTGCTGTGGCCCTTATGTTAATCTGAGGTAATTAAAGTCAGACTTGTACCACCTTCAAAGTGTTACAGAACTATTACAAGTGTGACTTACTTAGGTATACTACTTCTGTAAGATTTCTGTCCATGAATAAATTTCCAAGTCATGTTATATAAAAGTCATGACTTTTATATACAATGATTTGGGAACTTATTCAGACATGAGAGCATCATAAGTACAACAATATAAGTATATGATACAACTTTTCAAATAAGTACAAACATATCCAATGAATCTGTCTGAGCATATCTCCTTCCCTCTTTCAAAGTGTGTGATCATACAGACAGACTCTTTGTTTCCATTTCTAACAAGAAATGACCTGTTCTTCAGCTCTTCATGCCGAAAATTGTTCTTAGCAACAGATGCTGTGCTGTGGCACGTTAAAATATGCAATATTAATATGAAGGAATGAAGTATCACCTGAGTACCAAAACACACTCTGGCGCCGTTAACTGACCAGAGGAGAGTGTACGCACAATAACCTATAATTTCAGTCCCTGCTCTTTCTATAACTTGACACTAATTCAACGTTCAGTAAGATTAAGATTTCGAGATAGCTCCCTCTGGACTGCCCCACTAACTCTGCCATTGTATATAACTGTAACCCTGCTCTCTTCTCTCTCTGTCTCTGCAGCTGGTCTTCTACATGGTCGTGCAGACATTGTACACTCTGGGTCACAGTCTATCTTTGATCGCCCTCACCACAGGGAGCGCCATCCTCTGTCTGTTCCGGTAAGTTCAAACATTACAATATTATCACATGAAATAAAACCTCAGTTGTTCCCATGAGGACACTGGGTCACCGAAATGCAACGCATTTAAAAGATTCTGGGGGAAAAAACTGATTAATTACAAAGACAAGTGGCTGGTGTTAATTATAAGCTCATCTTTAGGTCTTTGTGTGCTGATTGATATTCCACACAGTTTAATTGGATTTTAAATTAACAAGCACTGGCAATTAGCACATTTTAATTTCACAGATTTTATAATTAATTGTCAACAGGTGTGTGTGTGTGTGTGTGTGTGTGTGTGTGTCAGTCTCAGTTTACAGCTTAATTGGATTTCAGTTTATTCAGTTTGTTAAATTACATTATCCTGATTGGTTGATTGTTTTTTTTTTTCTTTGCTGTTGGGACTAGTTTTAAAACGCCATTAGAGGTTTGACCAGAAATTAGTAAAGCTTTTGCAGCTAAAATATATTTTAATCAAGAGACAAACATATTTTAAGGGCTCATTTATGTCTCAACACTTGATATAACCTCTAAAGTATACATGTGGTGACTAAGCAAGAAAGTGTAAATGTAAGGACTAAGTAAGAAAGTGTACATGCAGGGACTTGGGAAGGAAATGTACATTTGGGTACTAAGTAAGAAAGTGTACATGTACGGACTAAGTAAGAAAGTGTACATGTACGGACTAAGTAAGAAAGTGTAAAAGTAGGGACTAAGTAAGAAAGTGTACATGTGGGGACTAAGTAAGAAAGTGTACATCTGGGGACTTAGTAAGAAAGTGTACAGGTAAGGACTAAGTAAGAAAGTTGATGGTGGTTAAAACTCCTAAATTTAGATTAAAACTTCTCTACACCACGAGTATCAAAATTCTACATATACAGTCATCATGTCCATAGAATACTTTTTACTGCTCTGAATGAAAGCTCATGTAATGTGGATGAACGATAGTTACACATACTCCATCCAAAAGTGACTCTCACTGATGGATAAAACCAAACAAAACTGTCCTCTCCTGAAAAATGCTCCCCACATAGGTTTTTTGTTCAAACAGCAATTACGACTTGTATTTACGTTTATAGAGGTGGCACCCTCTAGTGGCCACAGTAGTTATTACGGAAGCAAAGCAGGAAGTAAGGTGACGAAGTATAAGAGCGCCAAATTTTCAAGGTAGGTTGGGGTGATGTATAGGTCAAACAAACACAGGACTTTCACCCAGGAGCGCAGGGATTGATTCCCGTTTGAAAATGTATAAAACTATACCGCAAGTTGTTTTTTTAACTTAACGAATGTCAGGTTCAGCGTCACATGTGCAACCGGATGTGAAGTAACGTCTCATTTTAACCGAAACCACAATCTTTTTATAAACCTAAGTAGTTTTTGTGCCTAAATGTAACCAAACTGCGACTGTTTCACAACGTTAAAGACATGTTTAAAACTGCGACCTTTGCGTTCAAAACTGTGACCGATGTTCTCTGGTTTAGATATGAGGACAGAATACGCTACTGTGGGTCGTATCAGAGGGTAGGAACAAACAATCCATATCATTGTATGGTTTGAAGGACCTGCTGAAACTGGCATTGCTTAATCATTAATATCGGTGCAAAAATAAGTGGGCAACTTAAATCAAAAAAAGGAGCTTTTTGAACTTGTGTGTGTGTCAATATGTAACGCATCCTACGAGAAAGTTTATTTTCTATAATCTGTATATTGTGTGTAACATCTGTGCAGGAAGCTCCACTGCACCAGGAATTACATCCACCTCAACCTCTTCTTCTCCTTCATCCTGAGAGCTGTGGCCGTATTGGTGAAAGACGACATCCTCTTCAATCGGACCTCGCAGTGCTCCAACCAGCCGTCACTGGTGAGGTCACCACCTCTGTCCAGCGCCGAGCCAAGTTGTGTCCTGAGGGAAATGGGAAGCTGCACACTCATGTGTTTTACAGCACAACTGTCACAGAAGGAAAGCAGTCTTAGCGTGAAGCTGCCAGCCACAGTTTTTAGAATGAAAATGAGTTTTTACAGAAATGAGACTCAACATTTTTCTATTTACTGGAAATATTTGCAAGCGGCTCATTTCTTATGAAATGATAAAAACTGGGAAAGCATTTACTGTGACAGTTCATTTACTAATACCAGAATTTAATTTAGTTGGGATGACTGAACTCCTCTTTAATCATAAATTGTGTTGTGATTGCCTGCATGTTGTCTTTTTTGATATTCTGCACACTTGGAATACTTTTTTTTTTTTTTCTCACAACACTAACAAAACCAAACATTCATCAGTTTTAAATGTAAAATGAACAAAATGATTATTTAAATCAGGAAATATGCTCAACATGAAACTGCATCAACCGCAAATTACACCATTCGAATCCAGCCAGAAGTTGCATCTCTCTCTTGTTATGTTTTGTGTCATCTCTCTACTGTCATTATCTTATAAAGTCATAAAAATGCCCCAGAAAAGAAGCACACAAGACAAAGAATCAAGAACTTTCAGTACTTGACAGCATTTGATAGACTACTTTCTAAAACGTTTGATGCTCTTAAGCGTTTATATTTGATCCTGATCCTTTCTTATTCAGCCAACTAATGTCCCAGAACGTTCCTCTTCTACTATTTGTCTTTATATTGGAGAGAAAGCATCTCTGTAATAAATAAAGGAATGCTGTAAGGGTGCTGACATTTATACTCCCATCTACTCGCTGCTTGTAATGTGACCTACAAATTAAAGCTCATCCTCCTGGTAAACTCTGCTTGCCCTGGTGGAAAAGGGTAAAGTAAATCCACATATCAGAAGAATTAGCATAATTGCCTGATTAATCCACAGTGTTTCTCTGGAAGTACCAACACTGCGGTCACATACAGCCCTGCAAAGACAAACAATAGGGTGTCCCCTTTATGTTGATATGAGACCTTGGAAATGACGATGTACGTCAGCCTTCAGTTAGGTAGGCTTACATATCTAACAGTAACCGTTCCACCTCGTTGTCGACCCAAGCTAATAAATCCCTGCTCTTACTGTCCCCATTGTTGTTCTTTCTCCAACGTATTTTCTGTATTTAAAACTCATACATCCGTGATAATCAAACGCAGAGCAACGTCAGACAATCTGCTTCCTGGTTACGCTGCCACATGCATGCCCAGTGTATGAGAAAGGTCATATGATACAAAGTCCAGAACCTCGTTAAGATCTTTTAAATTTGTGTTTCTTAGGTGGGATGTAAGGCCAGCCTGGTGTTTTTCCAGTACTTCATCATGGCCAACTTCTTCTGGCTGTTGGTGGAGGGTCTGTACCTCCACACTCTGCTGGTTGTCATCTTCTCCGAGAACAGACACTTTATTGTCTACATGTTCATCGGCTGGGGTTAGCAATTTCCTTTTTGTAAAACCTCTTGCAAAAGAATAGGCTTAATTTTATATTTTTCTACTACCTGTTTTCTATTTGTGCATTAGACACTTAGTTTGATACTTTTTCTAAACCTCATGACATGATTTAATGTCCAAAAGTATTAGCTTAATATTGTGTTACTAAAGATGTAAGTTGCAAAAGATAATTCAATATTTAATGTCATGTTATGACGTTTCAGATTTGAGTTAAAAAATAAGCATGCTTACTGTAATGTGATATATTTCTTTTAATAATGATGCATTTATATAATCTCTGAATAAACAAAGATGAATAGTAGTTAAATAAAAATGGACAATAAATACATTATATATACTTTATTCTTTTATAAATAAGGCTGTTATTTAAAAATACAGATAGGTAATATTTAACTTAGAATGTATCAGTTTTCTTTTGTGGCATTTTGCAGGAATCCCCACGGTATTCGTCTCTGCGTGGGTGATGACCAGGATTTATCTAGAGGACACAGGGTGAGTGTTGCCAACCACTCATCAGAAGGGCCGCAGGGATTCTGCGGACGCAGAATTCTGCAGAATTTTACGTTGATTTATGCAAATTAAAAACTACTGTAAACAACTGTAGATCACATACATAAGTATGTGATCATATTTACGTTTTACTATTTACATTTTACTGCCCCTAGGTAAGACTTCTTGATGTAGCCCCATTGTGTTTTCAGGCTTATAAATCACAGCAATAGTCATCTGCAGGCATCTTTTTATTGAAAAGTATGCAGGTGGAAATGAAAACCTTGTTTTCCAGTAGATATTCAAACTTGTATTACTCAATGCCAATTGATTATTCCTATTGGAGAAGAAACTTCAGAGTGTTACCTTTAAAAAGAATTACCTGACAGACATGCATATAGTCTAAATGGTTCAAGAACTGCCTTTAATTTACTTTAGGTATGCCTTGGATTGGTGTTTTTGCCGAATTTTACTGCTTTTAGACTTAGCCAACATATGTAAACAAATATCCGCAATGTCAAAGAGCACTTTATTAGATAATTCAGTTGGAGTGATTTGGATGGAGTTATCATTATGAGCCTGCTGCCACGGATCAGCTCGGCTTCTCTTCCACATCATAGCAGCTGACACTGCAGCTCATCATTGAGTGAGTCACACTAAGTGGGTGTATTCTTTGACTTTGAGAAACAACTCTGCAACGACAATTACAGCAGCAGTCTGATAACAAGGGACAGCAAGGATACAGCTGCATAGTGTGAAGAGTGTGTGGACAAAGATAATAAAGCTTGAGCATGAAAGCATTCTTAACCTTGGGAATAAAAGCTTAACAAAATGTTTTCAACCACTTGATAAAAAGTGTGAGATGCAATTGAAAGATCCAGAAAAGGACCTTGCGTTAAGCTTGAGACTTAAACTGAAGACCCGTGTTGAGATCAAGTTAAACAATTATGTTTTGGGACTTGCCTTGACAGCATCAAACGGGCCAAAAAGCGTAAAATATGTTATTAGGCCAATACATTACTTTCAAATGTGTTATTTTACCATGTCAGACCTGAAAGTCTTCCATCTTGACTTGCAATTTTCCCATTAAGACTTGTGACTCTTTAGTATTAATGCAACAGTAGAGAAAGAGCTTGTCCATTCTTCCACAACCAGATTGGGAGTTGCTGAAAGATTTGAAGTACAGTGGGGTCCACGAGTAAGGTTAAAATGGACAAATTGGTGCATCAGTCATTATCCAGATACTGTACCGGTACCACTTTGGTTATTTACAGTAGAAATGAGATCGCGGATATAATAAAAATAAGTTTCTTTAGCAGGGTGACTGGCGCTCATCCTCAGAGATCCGGTGAGCAGCTCAGACATCCGAAAGCTACTTGGGAATAGAAACACTACTCCTTTATCAAAAGAAGTCATTTAAAACGGTTCAGGCCACTGATAATGATGCCTCCGGTTTTCCGGGCAACTGGGAGGAGAACATGTAGAATGGCTTACATACTCCCCCTGACCTAGAGATATCTGGGAAAGAGCTGGAGGATAAGGATTAGGAAAAGGAAGTCTGGACTACCTTGCTTAGCCTTCGCAGCCCAGAAATCCCAAAAATGGATGGATGTATTTTGGACTTAGACTTCCCCTAAAGGACATGAGACTTACTTTAAAAGGTGAAAGACTTTTGAAAAGCTCTAAGCCAGACTCAACCTTGCAAACTAATTTTTTTTCACATCAAACTTTCAGGTCTGGTGAAAATACGTTAAGGAGGTAGCAGCCTGGCTCTTCCTCTGCTTGTAACCATCCACACTTTTTTGTTGCCGTCATGTTTTTATAAATATATAATGTATGTACTATAATAGTTGTGTTATGGTGTCCTCAGATGCTGGGAGAGAAATGACAACCCCACACCCAACTGGGTGATCAACGGACCAATCGGATTCTCCATTATGGTAAGTTAAGGTTCATTACCTCCTGTTTGTCTGCAGGTGTTTCACGTGCTTGTCAGTTCAAAAAGCACTTCCAAACTGAAAAATGGATGATGGTATAAATGCTGCGTTCCTTTTACCTTTCAATTAGTTGTTAACTATTAACATAATCGCCAACCATTTTGATAATTGATTAATTGATTTGAGTATCGATATTCGGGCATCTGGTAAGGATGCCCCCTGGGCGCCTCCCTAGGGAGGTGTTCCAGGCACGTCCAGCTGGGAGGAGCCCTCGGGGAAGACCCAGGACTAGGTGGAGGATTATATCTCCAACCTGGCCTGGGAACAACCCAGATAGAAGATGGACAGTATTGTGTGTACAGCTGATTTAATGAGACACAAATAAGACAGATGTGCCAAAAACTGTTTATTCATACAGCTTTCACTACTGTTGATGCTCTGAGCAGCCATGTTGGATTGTAAGGTTGTGGTTGGTGCGGTTCTCACAAGTTTTTGAATGGGAAATCTGACTTCAGGGGGCGTTCCAGTTGAAATTTCAAGCTTTTCCAGTATAGCACTGCACTACTGCTCGAAATCTGTACTCATTTTTGGAAGCAATTAGTCCTTGATTTTAGACAGAAGTAAACAAAAACAGACTTCTTATTTTAGCTGGCAACCCTCAAAGTGTAGTTGAGGATTAATGTAGAAGATATAGAAGTAAAGGAGCCATTTCTTGATTTACTGGGTAGAGCTACTTAGCCTAGTACAGTAACAGTTGTAAGAAACATGAAATGCATAATAACTTAACTAACACTGTAGTAAGGTTCAATGCTTCATTTTTGGTACTTTTAAATGATAAGTTTCCACTTTAACTTAGGGGAAACAAAGTCTTTTAGGATCAGGATAAACTGATGTGTTTGGTAAAGTCATCTCAGGAAAACTGATTATTTCATGCACACCAATTTGGCATGTAAAGAAAATACATGCTCGACAGATCTGCCGTGGCCTTATTATGCTAATTGCTATGATAGGATTAGACAATCACTTTTTAGCAAGCACACAAATAGCAGCTCCAGATAGCAGCCTAAGGGCACCGATTCAAACTAATATTAGCAAATGCCACACAAATTCTATAAGGTGATTCACAAAATATGACTAGACTATTTGTATTCTATTTTTAATGCTTTAAGACAGAAATCCAAAGAAGAAACTTGAAAACAGCAAGTAAGTGCTCCGTCCAGAGAAAAGGGGATTGAGCAACTTTGAATATTTTTCTCTTGTGCATCTTTGGTTCCTTTTAACTTTCCATTTATTGGTTTCTGTGGGTGGAAAACTGTCCAACACTGCAAAATAAAACCATCCCTTGTGGAGGTTTTCTGACTTACTCTGATATTTCTGTTTCCTCCTCGTCTCCAAGGTGAACTTTATCCTGTTCATCAGCATCATTCGGATCTTGATTCAGAAGCTGAGGTGTCCTGATGTGGGTGGCAACGACCAATCACAATACAGGTATCTCACATGGGGCACATACTTTGGTTACTCTTTAAACAACATGGACAGCAGGATGCAAATCTTATCTCTACCTACTTGGATATATGCTTCAAACTTTGGCTTCAACTGTAAAAAGAACATTTGTGTGTCATTAAGCAAATGCTACACATGCTTGTGTGTCACCGTAAGCTACTGTGGATAAAAGAGTCTGCTTGAGATACCCAGAACATTTTTATCCCGTTTGTGTTTGCTGTCTGAAGGGATTAAGCTGTTCGCTAACGCTTATTCAACAAGACAGCGGTTTGATGATGCAGCCTTCATGAAATGGAGGGTTGGGCGTGAAACCTCTATGCCCTCTATACTTCTATGTTTAATCTTCAGACAATGTTACCCTGCAGGGAAATCTGAGCTGTCAGGTATTCTCGTGTCCTGCGGCTGCTAGGATCCTGAGAGTCAGGCGAGAGGTGATGAAAAGCCGGTATTAGCCACTGCAGAATCTCCCGTTGTGCAGGTGAAGCTTCAGAGTCAGTGCAGTGTGGTTTAGTGTAGGGCTGAGCAGAGTGGACAGCCTGGAGAGAGGGATAATGGGATGGTGGATTTTACCATCTTATGTGGAAATATTAGAGGGAATAAAATGCTACAAGAGTAGTTGTATTGACAAGTTTCCACTTCCTCACAGCCATGATAGTTTCTGTGTTATTTGCCCATTTTGAGATATTTACTGCTGAGATTTTAGAGGTCCTGATGGACCTACTAACCTAGATAGAGTCCAATTTCTGTCTAATCAGGTCCAGATAGTGTGCCTTTTCTTTCCCAAGGGGTTTTGAGTGAGGCTGTTCTCATGGACCATTCATACATACAGCTGCAAAAAGTAATACACTGCCATTTGTATGTATTCCACATATTTATTACTGTGCTACATTGACTGCCACTGTATGAGACAGCAAAAATCCTTGAGGGTGGAGGTCAGGGCGGTGGATGGGTCCTAAAACACAGGGCTTTAGAGCAAGGGAGCGGAGTTCATGTCCCAGAAGAAGTTAAGGGGAAAACTTTCACCCAGGAAACAGATGTACTACATAAGGAAAACTGTGTTTTGGGTTGTTTTTATTTTTATATTTTTTGGCATTTTAGGCCTTTATTTGATAGAACATCTTAGACATGAAAGGGGGGAATGCCATGCAACAAAGGACCACAGGTCAGATTTGAACCCGCATGAACTACCCAGGCACCCCAGAAAGACTGTTTTAATGTAAACCACAGACTTTTTTAAAGCCTTTTTAGTTGTTTTTGCCTAAACTGTCATGTTGCCGGGTGATGGTGGCTGTCATATGACCCTTCAGCGGTCGTCGTAATTTCGTAAGCTATCATACGATAGCATAGGTTTTTGTACGATATCATACAAACCCGTTTGTGAGAATGCATTGTTTAGGTCTGTGAATCAATATATCATACATCTGAGTGTCCTCTTTATTAGCTCACGATCAGTCAGACATTACATCACATGTCATTTAGCGGACGCTTTTATCCAAAGAGACTTACAATTGCTTTATATCAGAGGTTGCACGCCTCTGAAGCAACTAGGGGTTAAGTGTCTTGCTTAGGGACACATTGGTTGATGTATCGCAGTGGGAATCGAACCCAGATTTCCCACACCAAAGGCATGTGTAATATCCACTGCGCCATCACCACCACCAGTCAGACGTTTTTAAGTCAGACGGAGGCAAAGTGTGTAAGTGCAGGAAAATGTACATGAATTGCTGCTCTTTTTTCTCTTTTTTGAGTTGATTGCATTTTGAAGCCGGTGTAATTACTCTCTGGTCTATTTTGGATGAGTGCTTTTGGGGCCCTTTCAGATCAGGTCTCTTCTTTTTTTTTTTAAGTTTATCTACATTTCGGAGGTTTTCCACCAATCCATTTTGGACTGGATTCTGGGTCCAGAATTGTGGACTGCCACATCCCAGTGCAATGGACGTTAATGGAATTACATTTGTGGTGGTCACAGCACTTCGTTTACTCAGGATAATCAAGTATTGTCCGTAGATCATGGTGATAAAGAGGACATCCACAGATATGTTTAAAAGAAATAAATCCTAAACATGTGCAGACTATACTGTTGGATGGATAATTGTTGTTATCCATGTGGAGATCTTGATGAATTAAGGTTAGGAAAATATCCAATCAACAGCACAAATCTTTAGTGTTGTGTTAAAACTTAAACTAACATAACAAAAAGCTAAACTTTGTTGGTTAAATGAGGCCCATTCTCTCAGAAAAGACACATTGCTGTTGAGTTTATTATTTTGTACACAAACCAACAAAGTTCCTTTCACTGCCTTTTTTGACCAAACATTCCTAATTTTAAGGCCATTTCTGAGCTTTCAACTGCATTTAGAACAGCTGAGCAAACTTCATCCAATGAGAAGCCCAGAATAAAGCAAGTCAGTGTCAAACCACCTTTTTTATCTCAGGGACTCGGATCATAAAACCTAAACTATCTGCACAAACGTTACATTTTCTTGGGGCAAATATTTACAGTAAATTAACAACATTATGCTCTCATACAACAAGAATAAGAACAAACACTGCATCTGTTACAGTTGAATGGTTTGTTTCCCTCAGGAGGTTGGCCAAATCCACTCTCCTGCTAATCCCTCTATTTGGGATCCACTATGTGGTCTTCGTTTCTCTCAGTGAATCCATCGCAGAGGATTATAAAATATTCTTTGACCTGGCCCTCGGATCCTTTCAGGTGCTGTATTATAAGTCCCTCCACTTCTATCACTACATGTTTGTGTCTTTAATATTCCTTAATAAATGAAAGTGCTTGTGTCCATCTTCATGTTATAAGTTTAAGATTGAATCACTTCTGATATTTGTCTTTTAACGTTGTTTTCTTCAGGGTCTGGTGGTGGCCATTCTGTACTGTTTTCTAAACAGTGAGGTAAGTTTTTTTTATATGAAATGACATATTTAGTACTATTAATGAGAAGTGAACACTCAAACTGAGAATTTCTACAGTCAGCTGATAACATGTTTATTTTAAACATACAAGTGGAAACATTTGACAAGCAGTAAATTATATTTTTCTTTGGTCAGAGCTTAACATTTTGAGTGTTTCAAAATCCCTTCATTAGATTTTTTAAATTCAAAATATTTAAAATTATATTATTCAAGCATCCAGTGTCAAAAAAAAGCAGAGTGCCATTTGTATGAACATGTACTGCTTCTGCAGCTCCTTCTGAACACTTGAAGACTCACTTGGCAATGACTTGAATGTAACGGACGTTCCTTATTATAAAAAAGTTACGCAGTAAAGCTTTAAACTTTGATCTTCTCACTGTGTTTCCACTTCATCAAAGTCAACAAGATCAGTTTGGTCATCTTAAAATGTCTTAAATCTCTGCTGAATGATTCACTTCAGAAGGGTTGAAAATCAGCAACTTTTGCGCAGTGCCATTGCAACCATAAACAACACTGGCTTGGCTACGTCATCCTCCCCAGTTCCACGCTCTTGTTCCAAAATCATTACGGCCAGTTTCAAAAAAGCCAAGATGGCGACGGCCAAATTGCCAAACTCGAGGCTTCAAAAAGGCAATCCAATGTGTGACGTCACTGATGCTATGTCCATTTTTTTCACAGTTTTTCTTTACAGAGAAATACACACAGTCCAGTATATGTCTAAACAGATTTAGACTCATGACGTCCCAACAAAAAGACTCGAATGACAAAACTGATGCATGTTCCAGAGCGCTCTTTTGCACCCAACTGTAAACATGGCGTGAAAATGAAAGAGGAATGAAATTGTTGTTGCTGCCAGGTGGAGTAGTAACTACAGTTACTGCAGTACCAAAGTTGGCCAATTTAGATGTCACATTCGAAACTATGAACCATTTTCAGCCCCAACTTTAGGTTAAAAAAAAAAATGTGTTAATCTATTTTTGCAGGTTCAAGGCGAGCTAAAGAGAAAGTGGCTGAGTATGTGTCTGAACTGCCGTCTGAGCAGAGATCACCACTTCAACAGCACCTTGGTCTCCAGGAACGGTTCAGAGCACATGGTACAGTTTCACCGCAACTCCCGAACCCAGTCCATCCTGCAGTCAGAGACCACAGTGCTGTGAGGACCTGAGGGATCCTTGGGAAAAATAAACAGTCTCCAGGTTGACCTGGGTCGAATACAGTTTTACAAAATGATTTTAACACAAAGTTGAGGTGAAATACAAATGGGTGGGACCTGCACATCGTTTCAGAGCAGATTTGGGTTTTAACTTTTAAACCATGACCACGGTTGTTCCGTAATCCTTAGCTAAGTAGATTTTGTGCCTAAACCTGAACAAACCTTAACTATAGCGGTGTTAGTTTAGAAAACGATTGTATATGTTGAAATGTTGAGTTGTAACAGTTTTGGAAGGCACTGACAAACAATGCCATCTTGCTGATAGTGGTGTCATATGAGAAAACACTTAACATGTCTTTATAGAGTACACGAACGAGCAACATATTTAGTTATTTAATTTGAAGGACTTGTTGAGGCTAAAAAATGATCAGGTGGTTAACTTAGGGCGCTTTCACACCTGCCTCGTTTAGTTCGGTTGATTTGAACTAGAGTTTGTTTGCCCCGCTGGTGCGGTTCGTTTGGGCAGGTGAGAACGTGGCAATCGAACTCTGGTGCGCACGAAAAGCGGACCAAATAAGCCTACCGAGACCTGCTTGAAGAGGTGGTCTTGGTACGCTTTCAATCGAACTCTGGAGCGGTAACCCTTACCTAGCTACTGCGCATGTGCGACTGAAACAGAGATGTTACAGAAGTTAAGAGGTCTCACTCTGTAGCTAAAACAGAAACCTGACAGCGCGTGAAAGGAGGAGCTGTAGCAATGTGCAGTAGAACAAAAATGTGGTGTTTTTTGAAAATTAAACCATGTAAATCTATCCTGGTACAACCTCAAAATACAAATATGAACCTGAAAATGACCACTTCAAAGCCACCATGGGCTTAGTGGATAAAGGTGGAACTGCACCCCATGGCCCAGAAAGACTTTTCACATAGACTTTGCATGGCGAAAGAAACTTATATTATATCATATATTACTATATTTCAGCGGATAATTTTTTTTGGGGTACATGAACTTACCAGCCCGAACACTTAAAGGGTCCTTCTTTAAAACGTCACGTTTTTAACATTCACTAGTAGCCGAATCCAGAGTTATTAAACTAGGCATGATGAACGCGCATAATGGATGCGAGCAGACTGCACTACGCATGCTCATATGACTGTTCTCCTGAGGTCCTGTAGCTGTAATAATGGATAATGCTAACGCTAATGGTTGTAATTCACCATGTGTTCTACTAATACATCCATGGCATGTATGCTATAAAGCCTGTAACGTGGATGAGAGATGAAGCCATGGATGTTAAAAGAAGCTCTGTTCACAAAACTGCAGGCTAACCTTAGTAGCTAGTAGCTAGCTAGTAGCATGACATAATAATTACATCTCCTTGGTTGTCTAAATACATAAGCATGTAAATGATCAGGAACAACAAAAACACAATGTTTAACGTCAGTGAATATTTTATACAATGAAACGGCGAGTTCATGAGTTCGTAAGAGTCTTGTAAGAGACACGAGAGAGAAGCTCATGAACGAGCATGTTGCTACCGGTTGCTACAACATCATGATGTCTCTCACGAAACAATGTCTGATCATTTTAATGAAATGAGCTGGTTTGACCATGGAGATGCAAGAAATATGCACTAGACCAGAACATAGGACCTTCTTCCTGTATTTACTTTCTTGCTCCCGCCCCAAGACACAGCCAACCAATAAGAGGAGTGGACGTTCTTGTGTGATTTGTAATGACACATTTTGGTACGTTTTGGATTTTTCCAGGTGTGAAACAAAATCAAACAAAACCAAACCAAGGGCAAATAACTCCAAGTTTACAAACTCAACAACTGATTCGGACCAAAGCAAACAAACTACAGGTGTGAAAACGCCCTTACTTTTAAAGAAATTTCTTTAAACCAACGAATTTTCAGTCAACCAAGCAGCAAAAAAGCAGGTCTGATACATACGTTTGTATAATCTAGCTGTTTTTGTTTGGTAAATTGAACTAATGGTTTTCAAACCATGTTATGTGCAGGTTAGAGTTTTCATTCCAACTCAAGGCAGCAGCATTTCTTTTCTCCAAGTGTGCAGGAAAAGGTGACAACTTGTTTAATGGCGTATTTTGTGATCCATAATGGTCACACCCACCCATCCGATACTTGAAGTTTGTTCAAATCAATGCTAAGAATGATTCACAAATGCATTTTTGACCCGGTCAGCACATGCACCCTGGTTGTCTGCTCTAAAAACACTGGTAAACAGGGTTGTTTTATTACTGATTCAGAACCCAAACTGTCCTGACAAACTGCATAATTTGTAAAGTACATTTAATTATTTGCTATTATTGGGAAGTGGTGTGCGTGCTCAAATCCCTTTTATCTGTTCTATGATGGTTTTGATACTGTGCTACTCTGTTATAATGAAACAATGCCGGTGCTCGGACTGAAGATGTCATGAAATTAAAAGAGAAAGTTGTGTATCCACCTGGAACTTCTGTTGAGATTGGTGGCATTATTGTTTCTCTTTATTTGTTGACAAGCTTAACACAGACACCATAGTTATGTTATTATTACCACAATTCATATTCAAACTATACAGTTTACACAGCCTTGGAGTCTTTGACTGGGAGAGGACAGGATGTATTTACAGATTTGTAATGTACAATTTGAGCAGGACTGAATTTTCAGTGGGGAGCCACAACGATGTGTGCTGATCTCCGCTGTAGGATTCCATCCATTCCCACCTGCTTATGTAGCACTCCCACCCATAACACTTTTTTTTTGTTAAAACTTCTCTGCCCCTTCCTACAGGGTAAAGTCCCATATAAACACAGAGGAATGTTGTAATCTGAAGAAATGCAAATACTCAAGATTTGGTTTAGTAAGCCAAATCTTAAAGACAAACTGAAAAACAAACATTGCCAAAAAGGCACTGAAGTAGATTTCCTTTAGGTTTACACTTCAGCAGCCATAGTGTTATTGTTTTCCATAAGGTTCCATCTACAGTATTGCATTGTATCATTCACAGTATGTAAAAAGTGTGTTGAGCAAATTTGCATGTGAATTGTCAGTTAATGTTTCAATTTAATTTAAATAGCCAACCATTTAAACAGAAAAAGTCAGTGGGTAAGTGCAAGAAACTGAAACTTTATTTACTCATCAAGAAGTTTGTTTTCTGTCTAGTTTGTCTGTCTGTTGTTGAGCAGGATATGTCAACAGATGTGTTCTCCAGGGTGTGTCATTACACAGTGACATCAGTGTCGAGTGGGGTTACAAGTGCAACGGAGCACACTTCAACACCCAAACACCCATCAGTGGTGTTGGATGTTGCCTGAAGTCTTTAAAACAGGTTTGAATTGTTGCATTAAAGCAAGTTTATAGTCACCAATCTGCTATAAACATTTTCTTTTCCTCTAACTGAAGCATAATCATCTCATAATAGTCACTATTTAAAGCAGAAGTGCCACTATTTACAGCAGAAGTGCCAGGTGGATACAGGAACCTAAAAGGAAAATAATGTTTTGCTTATTTATAGGAATTCCTTCACTTTTGTTCTTGCAGCAAGTGCAAACACTTCAGTTGCACAATATTCTCAGTGTTTACCTTTTTTCATTGCTGTTGGTAAATGGTTGTCAATGTGTCAATTTCTTGTTAAATCTAATGTAAATTTTGTTAAGAGATGAGAAAAAAGGAACCACTTGCTTTGTGCAGTGTGCTGTCTAAATGTTGTATTTAATTGTTGCCACAATATGAGAAATTCTGGTGACACTTGACTTAAGGTTTACAGAACAAGGGTTTGTTTTGAGTGATAACATTTTCACACTACTGATTATCACTAAATGGTACTCCCTCCTGTTAAGATCTTTGGTGAACAAAATACTAAAGCCGACCTACTGTCCTGAATAAGTGCCGTCATTTGTTTAGTTTGTACTATCTTTAATTTTTTTGTATGTCCTTTTTAAATGAATTCAACACAGCACTCTAAACCAAATTTGCACTCATTGACTTATTAACATTAACTAGAAGCCAGACCCCACTTTTGCCTTTGGACTAAATACACATCCAGATTAATTCTTTGTTGTCCAGAATTTGTTTGATGAAATCTATGAAGCAAAATGAAGAAATCATACATGTTTTGCCAAAGTTGGTAAATGTAGGCCACATAGAGGCAGTTAACGGTCCTGGAATCTCCTGGTTTTAAAGATACACACACCACACAAGTATCATCTACTGTACAGTGGACATTATTTGTTATTAGTCTGACAGATGGTGTTTCCATGCATGTAGATTGAAAATAATAGAGCGCCTAGGATTAAACCTTGTGGAACACCACACTTCAGATGCAGAAGACTTTGCACCACAGCAAAGTTCAGAGAATGAGGTTTTAATATACCCTTAAGTCCTACAAATTTTGGATCATCATGATTGTCAATTACTAAAGCCAGAAAATCGAAATTTTAGCAAAAGGGTTGGAGTTTGTGTGGTGAACAGGTAGAACGACAAACACTTGCTGAAAAATAGTGGTTTTAAAGGCATACCATCTAATGCTTTTTTTACAGATGTTTTTTAGGAGGATGTAAAGGTAAGGCCTAAAACATTGGAAAAGCTTCATCTAGTGTTTGATATTTGGTTTTTGTAAGCAATTTTTTAATGTTTTTCTTTCCGTTTTGATTGCAGTTATAGGGATTGAATTATGTAATTTTGTTTTGGTATGTATCTGATTGTATTTTTTTCAGCTATAAATTTAAAAGATCCTGCAAACTTGTCAAGGCAATCCAAAAATACAGTAATTTATAAGATAGATAGTTGCCATGCATAAATCAAATAAAACCCAATACAGCTGTATGCCTTAAGAAAAGTGTAACCAAATATATTACAAACAGGATGTTACCATGTTACTCAGTGTATCATAAGAGGTCTATGTGACTAAGTGGTTGAGAGTATACAAACACTGAAGACCATATACAACAGTGTTGGTTTGTCGAGTGATTTCATATTTAATGTTGTCTGACATGATGCTGAGTATCATCTTTATCCAACCCAGGTATTTGTATAAAGACACCATGAATGTCATGCAAAAGATGATTGATAAAGGCTATCTTTGTAAGCATTGCGTTGTGAATGTAAATCTTAAATATTTCATTTTTATACTGTTTGTGCTTTTAGAAGACTATTGATTTATTAATAATAAATTATATGATTTCTGGGAATGAAAGTTCGTCACAATCAAAATTAAACTTGTTGACACTTGGGGTGAAGTTCCTTAGTGCAACTTAAAATATGGGGTTGGATTTTGAGAAAACTTTGTTTCAACCAACGCCAACAAAGAGTTTGTTAATCAAAGCCCCAAGCAATAGTAGACTGTGAAAGTTGTTGTAAAACTTTAAACTGATTGTAGTAACATCCTAATCAATTACGAGCCCCTCGGACACTTTCCATCATGTAGCCCATCTAAGCAAACAAATACTACAGAGTTAATGCCACATTGTGTGGGATTCCCGATCTGACAACTCAAGACAGCAGTGTTCTTGCTTTTTACTCTTTAGTGGAGATTCCAGCTGTCTTGGCATCTTACCTTCCTCTGTTCTGTTGTTTAGATCCCAAATGTAGTTAACTGTAACCTCTCATGTCCACCAGATGGGTCACGTCTCTGTTGTGGCTCAAATGTCCACGAGACAGCAAATTTAAACAGTCAGCGGGCCAAAATTTAAATATTGTTTAGACCTCTTACGCAGACATTTAGTGTGCTTTACAAGCTTATTGAAAACACATTTGCAACTAATTTATGATAGATGTGGTTACAGCTCATTCTCATGCACATCATCAGACATTTGCATTAAAGGGGTGATAGAATGCAAAACCGATTTTACCTTGCCATAGTTGAATAACGACAGTTCGGTGGGTAAATAGGACATACATAGAAGCTCAAAATCCCATTGATACCCCTATCCTCTGCAAATCTCACATTTTCAAACTGCCGCTGAAAACGGGCGAATCTCAACAAAGCTGGAAGCTGACGTAAGCATCCCAAATCCTAGTCTTTGTCACGCCCCAACATTTGCATAGGCTACACCACTGACCTGAGGTCAGCTTAGTCTTCTGAATCTAGCTAGGTCATGCAGATCTCCAGAGGTCCGCTATTGAATTACTAAATTCACTTCTGAGACTTTTTAATGTGAGAAATCACCTATGTAGAGGTCAAATATGGGCCGTTTTACGAAAATTGATGGCTAATTGCAAATTTTGTCCGACTGTGTGTCGCAGTTCAGCAGGAGCTCAGCAGGCTACGTGACAGCGGCCGGTGCTGCCTCGCCGCCCGGCGTGTCCTACTTCATAGACTCCGGCTCACTGTGAGCTAGCTGGAGCTCCGTCACGAAGGGAAGCCCGCGGCGCTCCATACCCGCGCAAAGTCACCGGTTCTGGGTTACTGGACTACAAAATGCCGAGGCCCTGATGGAGCTCCAGGGCCTGCAGCTGGCCGCGATTCATAGGATTGAAGGGACAGTAGCAGCTAATGAAATCCCTAATGTTCACAAAAATGCATTAAATTGAAATTGGACACCATAGTTAGCTTTATAAGACCTTGGGGTACATGTTATATAAGTGGCGTGACGAAATTCAAACTGTAAATATACGAAAGTTATGCCGAAAGTGTAGCAACAATCTTTTCCCATAGGATTAAATGGGACACATAGCCTAGCTTGCAGCTCCGGAGCTCCGCGGAGCCCCGAGCCCCGGTCGTCCAGTAACCGAGAAACGGTGACTTTAACTGGGTATGGAGGTTGCCGCTTTGTGTCAGACTGTGTGGAGCTCCTAAAGTCCGACACGTCTTACTAAATTTGCAATTAGCCATCAATTTTCGTAAAATGGCCCATATTTGAGCTTTATATAGTTGATTTCTCGCTTTAAAAAGTCTCAGAAGTTAATTTAATAACGAAATAGCCCGACAAACAATGTATACCTTTGCAGTGTCTGAAATATGAGACCTGCTGTCTCGTCTCCAATGTGTTTCTATGTGGTTCGCTCAAACCAATCAGCGTGCAGCTCATCTAAATATTCATGGAGATACCATATTTGGAAGAAAAGCTCTTGTTCCAAATAGAGCCATATTCACAGGGTAGTTAAGGGCCTAATAAAATAGCATTCAGGCAATTTTCAGCCCAACCAATGTTACATACTCTATTAGGAGACCTTAAGGAACAGTGTAAAATACCCTATATGATCATTCTATCACCCCTTTTAACATTGGCATTGAGGTGCAGAATTGTCCAATATGAAATTAGAAGTAATTCCTTGGGATACTGGAATGATATTGGACTACATTCATCAAATATGTAACTAATTGCCTTGAAATACCGACTAATGTGAGGAATCCATGTTTGTTTGCTTTTTAAGGCACTTGCATATTATTTAGGACCAAGTCCGATATATTGGAGCTTTTAAAGTTTGTAAGTTGTAACTACAAATTAGGACGACATTTCAGGTCAGGAACGTATAATTACGGTAACTCCTACATTACTAAATACACACACACACACACACACACACACAGGTGTTTTTGCTTACTTTGTCTGATTGGACCTCTTCCCAGGGCTGTGCAATGTGTAAATATTTTCTCCCTGACTCTTCTGTTGCACCTGTTCACATTAAGTTAAGGTCTTAACAGACATAACTGAAAACACCTGCGAGGAGGCTTTCTATCCTCATGTAATCTCTCAGTAGGCTGAGGGAAGAAACCCACTGTCAGAAAACTCAGATTGGACAGATAGTCTAGCTAGCTGTCTGGATTTACCCTGCAGAGATCTGAGGAGCAGTTAACCATAGTCCTCATACTGTAAATCCACCAGAGTTTAAAATGCCAACACAAAGGAAGCCCAAGGCAACGGATCTCCGGCCTAAATGAGTGAAATCCGGCACATTTTTCGGCGGCAACGGAGCACTCCCGGAAGTGGAACGTCAAGGATATAGACTAAACCCTTAGCAACAGAGATGGAACACACAATTAAAATATGTATATAAATATCATATGGAGGCTTACAGCTTCTTCATGGTCCCTTATTTTTCTTCCTCCTCCTCTCACATGTCCTTTCTACATGTCGGCTCTATCCTCGGGGCTGGCCGGCCTGGAGGTGGCGAGCTCGATGTTCAGTCATCTCTGAGAAGACGAGCTGCCTTTGATTGGAGCTGACAGGCGGTTTGAGGTGAAGACACCGCTAATTGGGAGGGAGAAGGCGGCTGGGCGAGGGGTCCGTGTTAGGGCGATGACTGAGCACTTGGCTTCATGTCGCTGGTTGCTGTGTGTGGAAACCAGAGTCCTCTGGAAGGGGGGGAACTGAATCTTTACTGCGGTTTCTATAATGGCCAATAAGGAAAAAACTTGGTGGAGAAAAGACTAAAAATACAGAAAACATTCAGTTCTGCAACGGCACGATCTCAGCTCTAAAGTCAAACAGGTTGTTTCCAAACTACTCAATTCAACAGTTGTGACAGGACGGCATGTACACCACAGTATGCTAGTAACATGTTCATGCAGCTTTTATTCCACGTATGTTTTGCTGTATGCACCACATTGACTGCTGCTGTTAAAGAACGCTGGGGACCGCGGACGGAGGAGATCGGTGGTGGAGGTTTGGGTCATAAAACACAGTGCTTTCAAGCCGGGGAGCGGAGTTCATTTCCTGGGGAAAACAAAAGACTTTCACCCAGGAAACGCATGTTCATTCCTCGGGAGGAGTGCTTTGATCCAAACCTACTCTTTTTTTCTAATCTTAATCGTATCTAATCGTTTTGGTGCCTAAACTTAAATGTCGTCGCCGCATGATGCTCACTTTTTGTCAGCTAAACTCAACTGCCACGGCCCCTGAAAGGGCCATCATCTGGCGGTGCCCTGTAGCCGGCGCATAGTCACCTTTTGTCAGCTAAACTCAACTGCCACGGCCCCTGAAAGGGCCATCATCTGGCGGTGCCCTGTAGCCGGCGCATAGTCACCTTTTGTCAGCTAAACTCAACCATCAGCTCTGTAGCTGGCATCACGTTGGCCGACTAGTTTCGTAGAATATCATTTGAACCGGCCAGGGCTGGTAATCAGTCTATCCCTACTTTCTTTAGTGAACACGTCACATGGATTCACACATCTTTTAGACAGCATGGCATTTTAATGAGCAGTTGGTCAACTTGTGAGAAACGGATTAGTGAGCTTGAAGAGTCGGACGCCTTCAGCCATCTGGTTACTCCATCTGTCAGCGACAAACATCTGTTCACCAGTGACTTTCATCTCAACATCATTTTTTGAATGCTGATTCACTAAAACTCATAGTCTGCCAATTGTTCTGACACACAAACCTGTTTAATTGCAGAAACGTATAAAACACAATTAGAAGTCATTTGATTTCTCGTCCCAAAAATCATTCCACCAGCAGCTTTTCAACATCACTGGTGTTTATTGACTGTGAGCGGCTTTACACCTACAAACTATGGCTTCATTTGTGTGTCGCGTGTTTAGATAGAATCCAGTTATGTAGTACAATTGTTATTTAAAGGAACTTGAAATGGGGCCAACACCTGCACCCACAGTTTCCCTTCAGGTGAGACCTAAATGAGCTGCAGACTGGGTCAGACAGGTAGCTACATTATTCTGAATTACCCCGCTCCTCCTCTCAGGATAATCAGACAGACAGGAGGAATATATGCTTAATGGTGGAGGGAAATGCAAACAGTGGCAGAGAAATCCTCCGTCCCTTGGAGCTAAGGTCGGTGCATCTGCTTTGTTTTTTTGCAGCTGTTTGGACACTTTCAGGTCACTGCTGAGACATTTAATGTGTTTACCTATTCATAGGTTCAGTCAACGGGCACATCGCAGCTTTAGCATAAAGATGAGACTGAGACCATTACTGCAGTTTGTTAGTTCAGCGCTGTATTCTATTAAGCTGTTGTCTGGGGAATCCGAAGCAATTACATTCAAGATATCTTGAATTTATGTGTGTCGTCTGCATATATATGACGATGAACTGAAACTATCTTTCATGCAAATCCTGTCCATCTGTAAAATGAAAGGGGGCTTACCACATGCCTCGGTTTATTCTAAAGATCAAGACGTTATCTGCTTGCAGAGCTGCAACTAACAATTATTTTAATTCTCGATTTATCGATTAGTTGTTTGGTCTAAAAAATGTCAGACAATGGTGAAAAATGTGGATCAGTGTTTCCCAAAAAGCCCAAGACGACGTCCTCAAATGTCTCGTGTTGTCCACAACTCAAAGTTATTCAGTTTACTGTCACAGAGGAGAGAAGAAACTCAGATAATAATAAAAGAAATAATAAATCTGATAATTTTTGCTTTCTTTACATAATGAATGACACATGATTAATGATTATCATATTTTGTTTGTAATAAAAAAAATTGCCTGAAGATAGACTAGTACCGAAACGTTGCCTGTTAAACTTTATATAATTCTTGCAAGTTAGACAGTGTGTGGGAGATTTCTTTGCAACTTCTGACCTACTTGTCCTACCCCAACACACCTGTCTCACGTTAGGGATGTGCAAAGTATTTTTCTGCACTGGTTTTTAGTGATCAACAATAATTATAAAAAGCAGCGCTTGTCCCTCCCTCATTACCACCACTGAGGTGCCCTTGAGCAAGGCCCTTAACCTCCAACCGCTCCAGTGGAGCTGCTCAGTGGCCGGCAGATCAGACTGTGGTTGTAATGGGCAGCTCCCAGGTATGAATGTGGTAGGAACTGTGTGAATGTGACAGGTCGTTGTTGCAAATAAGAAATTGTTCTCAATTGACTTACCTGGATAAATAAAGGTTAAACAAAAAAAAAGAAACGCACCAAGATTGTGCAATTTGTAGTCCGGTGAAATTTGGCCAAATATTTTATTTGTTCGTCTTGTTACACTAGGTGTTATTATGTTAAGTAACACTTAAAACTGTGCACACACTCACACTCACAGGCCGTACAGCTCTATCCCTGTATTGGCTATCTAACTGACAGGATGTAATGATAGAGGAGAGGACGTGATACAGTAGGTGTCATTATCTGTCATGATGCATCCTTTCCACTACGTAGGCAGGTGGAAGCGGCAGATATGTCTCTGATTCTTCTGCATTCTTCTACTCTGTCATTCCTCTTCTATTTCCGGGCAACCTGGACACTGAAGAGTTTACCACTCTCTGCTGCAGTTGGCTTTTTGTTCATTGTTGTAGTTCATTGTTTGTTGGACTGGGAATCAAGGTGATGAGAAGCAGCTGTGATTGACTGGACCACAGCTCAGGATTGGCCACAGAATAGTATGATGTGCTTGTTAAAGATTGATGTGAGACAGGTGCGAAGAAGGAGGACAAAGGAAAGAATCACGGGTGTGGCAAGCTGCAAAAGAGTTTTGTTTTTTTAGTACTTTTTATGCTGTGCAAAAGTAACCTGTTTTATTTTAAATAAATTATTCAAGAATCATCCTGCAGAACTTTAATTATTTTTAACAGTGGAAACACTTTTTTGGACCTCACACGGTATAATCATGCTGTGATGCCATTTCATTTAGCTACGAAAAAAGTAATGCACTGTAATTTGTAGGTATTCCATGTATTTATTGCTGTATGCAGCACATTGACTGTTGCTGTATTGGAGCTCTCAGGTCCGAGTAGGAAGACGGTTGTGGTGGATGGGTAGAACACAGCGCCAGGAAAACACAAGACTTTCACCCAGAAAACGCCTGTCACGTGTTTTTTAGGCTACAACATTTTTTGTCACATACAGCAAACATCTCATCACTATCTGCTAGCTGCCTGTCCCCTGAACACACTGTAAAAAAACGCGGTCTCTGTAGACAGCCCAGGCTCCACAAACGCCAACAAAAACAAACTGCGCCAACCTGCACCACCAAACATAACAAACAGAGTTCCAGCCAATAACCGACAAGAAGGATTTGGTGGTGGGGTTTGAGGGGGAGGGAACGCGATAGCCTCCGTTTTGTTTGACAATACTTTAAATGTCAACAAGAAATGACGTCACCCAACATCGCTTAGAGCACCTTTAAGTGGAAACATGTTTTAAGCCAAACCTCAACTTTTTTTTCTAATCTTAACTAGTCATTTTGGTGCTGTTGTCGCCGCATGACGTTCATTTTTTGTCGGCTAAACTCAACTGCAATGGCCGCTGAAACGACCTTAACATCGCAGTGCTCAGTACCCGGCTTACAGTCACCTTTTGTCGGCTAAATTTAACTCTAAATACTGCTAAACTTAACTACCATTTGACCAGTCGTCACATGACTGGCCGGTTGTTGTAATTCTGTTGGATATCATTATCATACGAATTGTTGTGCATACGTTTTTGTACAATATCATACGAACCTGTTATATATCACCTTTATTTATTCAGGAAGGGCCACTTGAGAGCAAGCTCTCCTTTCCAATGGCCCTGATTAGATGCCATATAAAATTACAGTATATATAAAAATTGCTGAACATAGTAATTGATATATACTGTAATATACAGTTGCAATACACAGTACACTCATAAAACAATTACAGAATGTTAAACAACTCAAAGTGCACATGTATATTCAGAATACATGGAATACAATTATTTAAAAGAAAAGTCTGAATTCTGAGAATAAAGTCAGATGTCTGAGATTAAAGTCAGAATTTCTCAGAATTCTGACTTTAATCTCAGAACTCAAATACATTTTTCACATGTGGCACTAATTCTCTTCCGTACATTGATATAATATATTAAAAAGATGTAGAAGGGAACCTGATTTAAGCCATAAAAGAAAAATATTCCAGCTGATGTTTTTTGGATGGTTGGTGACACACTCCAGAGGAAGTCCTCTTTGCATTACCAACAGAGTTTTTTCTTTATTCACTCTTTCTGATGTGTCCTCTACCTGTCACTTGAATGTGATGAGATTGTGTCTGAGAGAGCTCGGGGTGTGTGTGTGTGTGTGTGTGTGTGTGTGTGTGGAACTGAGGGAGAATGGTTGGTCTCAACCAACAAAAGCCGAGACGTGTGTCTGACATTGCGGGCCAAACCTGCAACCACGATCAGTCAATCATCCGAGCCAACACTCTACCTCGCCACCTTGGAGGAAGTTCAAGAGAATCGATTCAAATAAATGTAAAATTTATTTCCTGTGCTTTTTGAGCTTCTCTTGAACTTTACCCCCGACAACAAATGGGCACATCACGTCCTTTTTTTCGACGATCTCTACCAGCTGTTTGCAACCGGAACAGAATTTCAAATGATCAAGCTGAAAGGTTCAGCTGCACTGAAAATTACAAGGATTTGTGAATATTATTATATTTCAGGGTTACTTTGAAATAGTGTCAAAGGATTTGACATCACAGAGAGAAAAAAAATCTGTTTTTCTTGTTGCCCATGCACTGAAGGAAGCTTTGTTCTAATTTTTCAACACTTGAGTTTGTCTTCAAACGTTATAAGAAAATGAGATAAGATAAGAAAAACTTTATTGTCTGTCACGAGTGACAGAAATTTGTCTTTGAAAGGGCAGGCTCAAATGACATAAAAGACATATAAGAACATAAAGATACATATAGAAACAATGTAAAAACATTGACCGTACAAACGTACAAAGTGCAAGAAGAAGACTGATGAATGAAGCTGTTTAATGTTGTCTATGTATAGCTGTTCAGTGTGGTGATGGCAGTGGGGATGAAGGATTTTTCTTCTTGCAAATGGGACTCTGTAGCACTGACTGGATTGGCGAATGGGGGTGGATGGGATCCTGTGTGATTATAGTGGCTTTCCTGAGTACTGACCATCCGGACTAAAATGAGTTGTTTTCTTCAAAAAAAATAAGATACTGTACCAAGACAATGACTAAAATAGTCTTTACAAAGAAATTCATTCTGCAAACAATCCCACAATACAATGTGTTATGTAGATGATAGTCTGGTTCAAGGGAGCTACATTTACAGGATAATTGTCATGCGTCGGATGTCCCTCACACACAAAACGTCCCAGTTAGAGAGTAAATGCCGTAAACATATTATTTGTTCATCTTTACAGTCATTCCCCAAAAAAAACAATCATGCCTGCCTAGTTGCGCGGTCCTAATTTTCTTCAAAACTTGCCATTTTCAGACTGTAGTTGCCAGCTCGAAGTTTGTTGTTTACGGAAGCAAAGGGATTTTAAGAACGACACCACAAACAGAGTGGAATGTCAGGCAATTATTATGAAATGTACTCCTGTTCATTTTAAATGGACATCCTGCAGCCAATCAGAATTGAGTATTTGCCCAGGCCAGACCATGGTATACAGTGATGAATGAATGAAGGAGGCTGTGACTTCGGACACATCTCCAAGGCGAGCTTTTTTCCCCCTGCTTCCTGTCTTTATGCTAAGCTATGAGTGAATATCCTCTAGCTCTGCATTTAACCACTGGTGTAGTGATCTGTGTACAGGATCATATTATCTCTAGGGGGTTTGTGTACAACAGTATGTCAGATGACGGATTATAGAAACGGTTTCAAACCCTCAATAGAAAATAAACCATCTGGATTGCAGTGCTACACGTGAAGTCCATGTTGTAGCAGCAGTGAGGCAGGCTGGATTCTCGTGTCAGTCTGTGTTAGAGTCAAGATGTCTTCAGATGACCCACACACACACACACAAACACACACAAGCCTGGCTGACGTCCTCAGGATAACATCACCACTCACTGTTGCTGTCACACATGAAATAATCTTTTTTTTATGATTACCGACGCTCCCTCAGAGCTGCCTGACAGCAAATTAGTATCTCCTAGCAGGAAGCCCTCCAGAAATTCAGTTTTCTTTGGAAAGACGTGTCCTGTAAAGTTTATGAAAAGGGCTTTTGCTTTTTCTGTTTCACAATCCACTTGTCACTCTGGATGTGACTTTCCTCTGGGCGGCTCCATCAGAATCAAAATAAAAATGTGTCCATTTTTTTTTTAGATCTAACTACGAACGTATACTTTTCCCGTCACTAAGTGCTTTCCGGAGCAGTAGATAGATGACATAAATGCACATAAAAACAGGGTAGAACAAACACAACCTGAAGGAGGTCTTATCATTAGATTATCCCTGTCATCCATTAAAAATTCAACTCGCCTTGTCACCTATTTACAGAAAAGCACATTAATACATTCAAATTGAAGCTTTTATGTCATTCTTGATTCTCATTTTTACCTGGGTGATTTAAACATATTTAATGAGCATTTTTGCAGGGAGCCAGAGATTTAACATCTTCATTGCCAACAACTGCTTCTTTGTAATTGTTGTGCAAATGACAATAAACAAGTTAAAACCTTATAAATACACTGAAGCTTGCGACTACAAGTACAGCTCTCGGGTGAATTCAATTAACCTGACGAGACAGATGATTTGTTAACACAAAACCATCTACGAAGCCGTCATTGGAAACTGTTTGGAAAAGATCAAGAACTTTTAAAAAAAGATTTTAGCAAAGATGAATCGATAAGTTTGCTGATTCCACCTTGTTAAATGTGAATATGTTCTAGTTTCTTCTCTCCTCTGTGACAGTAAACTGAATATCTTTGAGTTATGGACAAAACAAGACATTTGAGGACGTCATCTTGGGATTTTTGGGAAACCCTGATCCACATTTTTCACCATTTTCTGACATTATAGACCAAACAACTAATCAATTAATCGAGAAAATAATCAACAGATTAATCAACAATGAAAATAATCGTTAGTTGCAGCCCTAGGATGAACTATTTGTCTGTCACATCCACCATTGTTGTTATGAACCGACAGTCGCGGCCTTGAAACCCACAAAAACCAAACCGGTAGCTTGTCCCCGGACGCTGATTGGTTTGGTAAGCTGGTAGTTCAGACACAAAGGCATTACTTAAAGCTATAGTGCGTAGTTTCTGTCACCCCCATGAGGAATTCTAAGTAATGACAACAAAACTGTTGGCGCGTCCACATGATACAAGTCTTCCGTGATCGTGCACAGCCCCCCCACCACTCCTCCACACAGTTGCTAGTAACCAAGGAGGACACAGAGGATTAAAAAAAAACATGATGGACTCTTCAGAAGAGGTCATTATCTTCACTGGAGTTTCTGTGTGTGAAAGTCGCTGGACGACACAATCTCCTGAACATAGTCATACTGAGAAATCCAGAGAGAGTTGTGTGGAGCTGATAGTCTTAATCAGCTTTGTAGCAACTCATTTGGCAATGGCTTGAATGTAACGGACGTTCATTATTATAAAAAAGTTATGCACTAGAGCTTTAAAGCCTGACAAGATGGGTTTTGGTGTGATATGTATTCTCGCGGGATCTCATGATATTGTGAGAGTTCAGCTGCCGTGCAAGGTAAGAATTAAAATGCCTACATTTAAAATTGAAAAAAAGAATGAAGCCTTTTTTGTTCGTATCATAAACGTGATAAAACAAAGAAAATCTATAACCAGAGTTGACTGAGTTGTAAATGAGCGAACTAAAGAGCGGGGAGGAGGTGTCAGCTGTGCAGGCAGGATCCCAAATGTATTTTTCATGTACTTCCTCACTGTCACTTAACACTGCAGCCGCAGGTGAAGCTGTTGATATGTTAATCCCCTGGGTCGCCATAGCTCAAACACTGACATCCTTTTTTCCAGTCTCTGCTGTGTGTAATTGTGTTTCTTTTTTTGCTTCAAATTAGCGCATGGTGGGCTGAGTGATAATGAATGAATGAATGAATGAATGAATAAATGACTTAATTGTTTATTCGCTTACACGGCCCATCCATTATAGGATTATTCAGAGTAGTTTTAAATAAACACTTTCCTAGTGCTGACATAAAGGATACATGTATAAAATGTACAATTCAACACCAACAAATCTGATAAATACAGGGTAAATACAAGTAGGGTACTAACATAAAATTGACATTTCAACATCAAGCCCTTGCAGACCAAAATAAATGATGGTACCAGTAGAAAATAAACAGATTGGGCAGGTACTGTTGGAGAGAGAGAGAGAGACAGACAGACATTGTGTTTACATAAGTACGCTTGGACAATCATACACTAGGCAAAATGATGCTCTGCGAGATCTACTCTATGAGCTCACTACTGTCCATAAGTTATGTGTTTTCTTTTGTTCCAGGCTTTATATATATATAATTAGATATGGCACATATGTGGTTAGTGAGTGAGTTTCATAGTCCTTGGGAAATTGAAGATACTTTCATTTTCCCATACATGAATGTTGCAGGAAAAGGGAAACACCACCTTGCCACATGCTTGTTAGTAGTCTATATCCTCGAATGTTCACTTCCGGGATTGCCCAGTTGCTGCTGGAAATTCCGCCATATGTCCTTCTTTTTGGCCGTATTTCCGTTACTGTTTTCTTTGTTTGAATTGTGAACTCTGGTTGATTTATGAGGACTATGGTTAACTGCTCCTCAGATCTCTGCAGGGTGAATCCAGACAGTTAGCTAGACTATCTGTTGAATCTGAGTTTTCTGTTGCATGACTGAAACAACTTTTGAACGTACACGTTCCACCAAAACAAGTTCCTTCCAGAGGCTATTTTACAGCGCCACCAGGGCTCCATGCAGCGCTTAGCACTGCCCAAAACGATTGTGATTGGTTTTCAAGAAATGCCAATAAACCAGAGCATGTTTTTCTCCCATTCCGGAATGCTACGTGGACTAGCCAGACCTTCCTCCGCAGCGCTGTGGAGGAAGGTCTGGCAATGCGAGACTAGCTTGTTAGCAACCGCAACTTCTTTTACTCTTAAACTCTACTCATACAACTTCTGATGAAAATATGCTGTAACCTAGTTTATAAGCTCAAAACCAGTTGAAGGAAACACACCTAATTCATATTTCTTTTGCAACATTTCAAAAGTTCGCTAAAAATTCATCTGACAATTGAATGGAAGCACAACTTATGTTACCTGCTTACATCTCTTTGTGCCATGACTACAAAGACATCCCTATTCTCGGGCGCAACCTACTTTTTCAAATGTTCATTCTGTAGAAAAACAGACTTCAATGCCCTTTACACTTAAATAAGATTCTAAATGTACAGTGTAGCTGCATTTAGGTATAATGGAGATAAGACGCCTTTTATCTAATGGTGCCATTAGATGAAAGGCGTCCTCGCACCCATACAGTCTTCTATTTTCCTCTCTGTAATCTAGGTTGTCTAATAAAATTCCGAAGCAGATGAAAGCAGTAAAATAAAATGAATGGTGGGAAATGTGTTGATAGCTTCCTGTCAGTGTATCTGGATGGAACATGGTTTACATGGTAAATGTGGCCTGAATCAAAGTAAAATAAATTGGGGGAAAAAAGTGATAAGAAAAGAGTTTGAAAGTAGTTGGTCTTCTTCCAATCGAGTATTTCTGTCATCAGTGATTGAAATGTATCTGGTGGACGTTTAACTTCACTAAACTATGATGTCTTGCACCTTGCACTGGCTCTGCAGACTTTATTAACCGTGTCTGATGGATTTATGGAAAACAAAGGCTGTTTTACTGCCACAGTTGGTTTAGCCTGTCTGATACAACAAAGAGTATACTCTTGCAGCGACAATTAAACGGAAATCTAATCCATCAGTAAGTTTTTGGAAAGCAGCGGCGAGTGGATGAGAGCTGTGAAGTGAAGAAGAGTCTGCAAGCTTTTACGTCATGCGGTGATCCAGATGTACGCATCATCATAACAATCTGGCTGTTGCTCCTGCACAGTGTCGAGCAGAAGAAATAGAAGCCATGAGAGAGTAGCTGTAACTTTCTCCCTCAGTCTTATTAACACTTATTCAGACTGAAAACTCATACAGCAGAGAGCTGCCATACTATAGTGACTCAGACAGAGGATACAGGCGTTTATTTGTCTAATTTTATATATATATATACACACACATATATACCTAAACCTGCAATAACCATTTGCTGGCCACTTGGGGGCAGCAGAAAGAAGTTGTGCACACAACATTGACATATCACATTTTAAGTGGGGGAAGTGGAAGATACGAACAAAAGTAGTCACTTAAGATGCATGTAAAGGAGACGCATTCTAATGCTGTGAACAGACGTACATAGAGCTGTCAGACGCATGTAAAAGCAAGAGGTCTGAACAGGGCCATAGTTCTGTCTCTTGACCAGCTTGTTAACGTCCCCGCCCAGGATGGAGTAAGTTGTTACTTATAGGGGTGGCTGTGGCTCAGGTGGTAGAGCGGTCACCTACCAATCGGAAGGTTGGTGGTCTGCAGTCCCATGTCAAAGAGTCTCTGGGAAGACACTGAACCGTGAATTGCTCCCAATGCTGTGACATTGGTGTGTGAATGTGTGAATGTTTATCTGACACACATACAGTATGAATGTGTGTGAATGGTTACTGTACTATGTAAAAGCGCTTTGAGTAGTCTATATCAATGAAGGCCATTTACATTTAGGAATGTCCCATTGTCTTTCGAAACAACAATAGAACTGCAGGTCATTAGCCATGCACTAGTCGTTAGTGGAGTGGGAGGCTTTAGGTCTGCAGTTGCAGATCTCTCGCAGACCCTTTCAGACAGAAGCAGTCGTTTGCTGAGAACTGCTGTTGGAGTTCCTCAGAGTACAGTCGTTTAACTTCTCTAACAGCCTTGATAAACCTGTACTTTGATTCTGTAAATCTGTCCTTGTCCCCTTAGCTTGCTTAGCTGTGAATCAGAGTTTACCAGATACAAAAAATATTGTAATACAAATAGATTAGAATTTTGCACAAAACTCCACAATGAAGCACTGAGTACTAATTGTTGGGGGCAGTAATTCACCTTGTAGTGGGTAATAATGACCAACCAGGATTGGTTCAACTGGTAAAGAAGGACCAAAATCCCAAATGTACTTGCAGCTGTTTCACAGTTGGTTTGTGTGTGTGTGTGTGTGTGTGTGTGTGTGTGTGTGTGTGTGTGTGTGTGTGTGTGTGTGTGTGTGTGTGCACGTGCGCTATTTTTCTCAAAACAAAAAGCTCAAAACCAATAATTTCTCCACATTGGTGAAATTTCAGTGGAAGTCTTTCGCCTCCCAGTGGCAGCTCTAGTTTTCACACCTTGTAATGCTAGTTCTGACATTAAAAGCTTGTGTTATATTTGCAAGTTGAAAGCTCAGACCCAGATGGTGAACAACAGTTACAGAGACAAAGGCCATGGAAATGGTTCTGGACTCTCAATAGTTAGTCATTAGTTATTTGCAGCAAAACAAAAACATATGATTCATTATTGCACAAAGAGGGGATTGTGTCAAACACGAAGATCAATATTCTTCTCTTCTATTCTGCTAAACTCTGAAATTATTCTTGGTGGAGTTTTTAAAGTCTTGGCTTTCTACAATATCTGCACACGGAAACTACAGTGTGATTAACGTTAGGAAAACCTTTTAGTAATATGGTTTTGTAACTTTATAAATCAATGTTTAACATGTTCCTTCTCTTTTCTTCTTTTTCCTAAAGCAATTTGTCACTACATATTTAAAAGAAAACTTGTTGAAACAAACAGATACAGTGTTTGCATTCATGTGAAGATGTCCTCTTCTGATAATGGGATCGTTAATCTTTGCAGTGTTAGCTATCATTGTTGTAACATGAAAGTAATTGAAAGAACTCCACGTGTAGATATATAATTGTATTTTTCTTCTAATCTTCACTGCATAATGATCACAGTGAAAAGTACACTTTCTAATAATTTTTTTTTTTAACCGATCCCTCTTCTTGCTACACTTACAAACTCTGTGAACATGTTGCCTTGTTGCCTCCCCCTCACGGATCTGCATGTGTGAAGATGGGTGTAACCACAGATGATAGGGCAGGAGCTGATTGGTGCTACTCAGTGAGGATTAGCAAATGAACAGGAACAAAAAGACATAGTTCTGATTTAAATCAGAGCACACCACGCAGTCACTGACACAAGGTGAAATGGCACAGCAAGGAGTTAAGCTGGAATGAGAAACCTTCTCTTGTTCGATCTGTCAGGATCTACTGAAGGATCCAGTGACTATTCCCTGTGGACACAGCTACTGCATGAACTGTATTAAACGCAACTGGGATGGAAGGAGAATCCACAGATGCCCTGAGTGCAGCCAGACGTTCACACCGAGGCCTGTCCTGATGAAAAGCACCATGTTAGCAGATTTAGTGGAGCAATGAAGAAGGCTGGACTCCAAGCTTCTCCTGCTGATCACTGCTATGCTGGACCTGAAGATGTGGCCTGTGATGTCTGCACTGGGAGAAAACTGAAAGCCCTCAAGTTCTGTCTCATCTGCCGGGCCTCTTTCTGTGAGTTACACCTTCAGCCTCATTATGACTCCTCTGGGTTTAAAAAACACAATCTGGTGGAGAAGAAGCTCCAGGAGAACATCTGCTCTCATCATAATGAGGTAATGAAGATATTCTGCCGTACTGATCAGCAGTGTATCTGTTATCTCTGCTTAATGGATGAACATAAAGGCCACAACACAGTCTTAGCTGCAGCAGAAAGGACTGAGAGGCAGAAAGAGCTCGAGGTGAGTCGACAAAACATCCAGCAGAGAATCCAGGACAGAGAGAAAGATGTGAAGCTGCTTCAACAGGAGGTGAAGGCCATCAATCGCTCTGCTGATAAAGCAGTGGAGGACAGTGGGAAGATCTTCACTGAGCTGATCCGTCTCATGGAGAAAATAAGCTCTGATATGAAACAGCACGTCAGATCGCAGCAGAAAACTGAAGTGAGTCGAGTCAAAGAGATTCAGGATAAGGTGGAGCAGGAGATCACTGAGCTGAAGAGGAAAGACGCTGAGCTGAAGAAGCTCTCAGAGACAGAGGATCCCATCCAGTTTTTACACAACTACTCCTCACTGTCACCACTCAGTGAATCTACAGACTCACCCAGCATCAATATCCGTCCTCTGCGCTACTTTGAGGATGTGACAGCGGCTGTGTCAGAAGTCCGAGATAAACTACAAGAGCTTCTAAGAGAGACATGGGCAAACATCTTACTGACTGTGACTGAAGTGGATGTTTTATTGTCAAATCCACAACGAGAGCCCAAGACCAGAGCTGACTTCTTAAAATATTCAGTTGAAATCACACTGGATCCAAATACAGCACACACACAGCTGTTATTATCTGAGGGGAACAGGAAAGGAACATAAACGAGAGACCAACAGTCTTATCCTAGTCATGCAGACAGATTCTCTGTACAATTTCAGGTCCTGAGTAGAGAACGTCTGACTGGACCTTGTTACTGGGAGGTGGAGTGGAGAGGGAATGGAGTTCATGTAGCGGTCGCATACAAGAATATCTGTGGAGTGGGGAGCTTGAATGAATTTGGACAAAATAAAATATCCTGGGTTTTAAAATGTGACAGAAAGCGTTACCACTTTTGGTACAATAAAGTTTACACTTCCCTCTCAGGTCCTCTGTCCTCCAGAGTAGGAGTGTACCTGGATCACAGTGCAGGTATTCTGTCCTTCTACAGCGTCTCTGACACCATGACTCTCCTCCACAGAGTCCAGACCACATTCACTCAGCCTCTCCATGTTGGACTACAGCTTTATTATCGTTTTGGAGACACAGCTGAGTTCTGTAAACTGAAATAGACGTTCAAGGGTTAATTTCTGTGTTTTAACTCTGAAAATTATTTTGTCTCCATGTTTGTTGCTGTGAGCTGATTGTGGTGGCATTTCTTCACTGCGCAGAGATCAGCTGTCAATCAAACATTATGGGATGTACTTTGACATCTTCTCATTAGTTGTTGTGTAAATGTTTGAGTTTGTTTTAGGTGGCGCTCCTTCCTGTCTCTGTTTAGTCATGGAGGCTATCACTGATGCTCATGATGATGTTAGTTGATCTGAACTAAAAATGGTAACTTCTCTGTTCTCTAAATGTTTGATGAATATTTGTATTGATGCATTTGTAGGTTGTTGTTGTTTCTCTTCCACCTCATGAGTCTGAAGAGAGAAAGCACCAGGCCTTCTTTATCCTAGATATTTTATTCTCTTTGTGTACATTTTAAAGAAATATTTAATCACATTAACATTTTTTTTGTTTGGCAGACCAAATGTTAGTGTTGTTATGGGGTATTAATTCTGATCATATTCAATGAGTGATATGAGATTCAAACAAGGTGATTCTGTGGATGAAGTTAATCTGTTACCATTGAACAGACGTTACTGGTGCATTCATGTCCTTTGGGATTCCCAGTTGCAACGACTAACCGACTATGTTTACTAGTTTGTTTGCATCCAAAAGTGAAGTACAGTAATCATTAAAACTGTTTATCAAATTGTTTTTTTAGGAGATGTAATGGAAGTTTCTGGTCCAGCAGGGGTAGAGGTTTCAAAGTTTAGTGAATGTAACAAATAAGACAGTCGGAGAACTGAACCAAGTTAGGGTTTCGTATTTATTAGGATATATTTGCAAATATAGGAAGAATAACAGAGTCACAAAAGCACAAACAGCTCAGTGAGTACCGATTCTTCAAATGAGTCAAGGAAACACTGAGCTTAAATGCACATTGGGAAAAGGGGAGTGACAATTCAAACATGATCTATCTACAACAATGGTTTACATTTTCTCACAGACAGTGTCCAGATAAGGTTAACAGGTTATAGGTTAACATGCACATAAAGATAAAGATCTTGTCAGATACCTTTCTAAATCTCCCAAGGTGTCATAAACCCACTTCACCTAATCCCCTGTCCCCCACTTTCACATCTGGGGTCACATTCCCCGGACATCGTAACTGACTAGGGAGGAACGGATCTGGGAAGGAAGATGGTTTATAGTGTCCTTGTAGTTTATCAGTTTAAACAAAGGGCCTATGCTTCGTCTCCCAGACTTTCTGTCTCAGCAGTTTAAGCAGGATCGAATCAACATGATAAGGGGAGACAGACTGTTCTTTCAATAGTGCTGAGAGAAGGCTATGTGTTAATAAAAAAACATAAGAAATAAAAGGAACAGTGCTCAAGTGTAATTTTTGCCATTACAGAGAACAGAAAAGAAAATTCTGAAACCCATGCAGGCGTCTCTGAACCCTCTGATTCTAAGAAGAGATTACCTCCTAAAAGCTGAAGTGAGCAGAGTTTTTAAATTATAAATGAGCTCTATTGTATAAGTATTGAACACACAGTATCTCTCTCAAACCACTCCTCTTCCTGGAAGAAATCATAGCTTGGTAACCCCTCCCTCCTCTTCCTCCTCTCAAACACAGCAAGTTCCACTCTGTCCATACATGTCGTTGTTCCCTCCCCTTCAGATCTACAGTTGTAAGATGGGAGTAACCAACGTGGTAAAGTGCATGAGCTGACAGGCCCCATTCACAGCAGGAACACATGCTGTTTAGATCACAGCTCAAACTACTTTTAATTCAGGAAGTGAAACTCAGACAGGCGTTGTCACTGAGAGGAGAAATGGCGCAGAAAGGACTTCAGCTGGACCGGGAAACTTTCTCTTGTTCGATCTGTCTGGATCTACTGAAGGATCCGGTGACTATTCCCTGTGGACACAGCTACTGCATGAACTGTATTAAAGAGTTCTGGGATGAGAAGAAAATCTACAGCTGTCCTCAGTGCAGAGAGACTTTCACACCGAGGCCTGTCCTGCTGAAAAACACCATGTTTTTAGATTTAGTGGAGCAACTAAAAAAGGCTGGACTCCTCAGTCTGAGGCATGAAGCCTCTCCTGCTGATCACTGCTATGCTGGACCTGAAGATGTGGCCTGTGATGTCTGCACTGGGAGAAAACTGAAAGCCCTCAAGTCCTGTCTGGTGTGTCTGGTCTCTTACTGTGAGAAACACCTTCAGCCTCATCATGACTCCCCTGCATTTGAGAAACACAAGCTGGTGGAGCCCATCCAAGAATCTCCAGGAGAACATCTGCTCTCATCATGATGAGGTGATGAAGATATTCTGTTGTACTGATCAGCAGTGTATCTGTTCTCTCTGCTTAATGGATGAACATAAAGGCCACGACACAGTCTCAGCTGCAGCAGAAAGGACTGAGAGGCAGAAAGAGCTCCAGGGGAGTCGACAAAACATCCAGCAGAGAATCCAGGACAGAGAGAAAGATGTGAAGCTGCTTCAGCAGGAGGTGGAGGCTATCAATCACTCTGCTGATAAAGTAGTGGAGGACAGTGAGAAGATCTTCACTGAGCTGATTTGTGTCATGGAAAAAAGACGCTCGGGTGTGAAACAGCAGGTCAGATTCCAGCAGGAAACTGAAGTGAGTCGAGTCAAAGAGGTTCAGGAGAAGCTGGAGCAGGAGATCACTGAGCTGAAGAGGAAAGACGCTGAGCTGAAGAAGCTCTCAGAGACAGAGGATCACAACAAGTTTCTCCAAAACTACTCCTCACTGTCACCACTCAGTGAATCTACAGACTCACCCAGCATCAATATCCGTCCTCTGCGCTACTTTGAGGATGTGACAGCAGCCGTGTCAGAGGTCAGAGATAAACTACAGGACTTTCTAAATGACAAATTGACAAACATTTCACTGACTGTGACTGAAGCAGATGTTTTATTGTCAAATCCACAACCAGAGCCCAAGACCAGAGCTGACTTCCTAAAATATTCACGTGAAATAACACTGGATCCAAACACAGCACACACACAGCTGTTATTATCTGAGGGGAACAGGAAAGGAACATTAATTTTACATCCACAGTCTTTTTCTAGTCACCCAGACAGATTCACTAAAGAGTTTCAGGTCCTGAGTAGAGAGAGTCTGACTGGACGTTGTTACTGGGAGGTGGAGTGGAGAGGTGAAGTCATTTATGTAGCAGTCTCATACAAGAATGTCACCAGAGCAGGCAGCTCGAATGCATGTAGATTTGGACTCAATGACAAATCTTGGGCAATAAGATGTGACAATAACAGTTTTAAACTTCTGTACAAGAATGTCCGAACTCTTGTCCCAGGTCCTGTGTCCTCCAGAGTAGGAGTGTACCTGGATCACAGTGCAGGCATTCTGTCCTTCTACAGCGTCTCTGAAACCATGACTCTCCTCCACAGAGTCCAGACCACATTCACTCAGCCGCTCTATGCTGGACTTAGTTTTTTTACCACTACTAAAGACACTGCTGAGTTCTGTAAACTCAAATAGACAGAAGTCATTTAAGGGTTAACTTCTGTGTTTTGACTCTTTTACCTATTTTGTCTCCATGTTTATTGCTGAGAGATGATTGTGGTGGCATTTCTTCACTGCACAGAGATCCACTGTCAATCAAACATAATGGGATGTACTTTGACATCTTCTCATTAGTTGTTGTATAAATGTTTGAGTTTGTTTTAGGTGGCGCTCCTTCCTGTGTCTGTTTAGCCATGGAGGCTATCACTGATGCTCATGATGATGTTAGTTGATCTGAACTAAAAATGGTAACTTTCTGTGCTCTAAATGTTTGATGAATATTTGCATTGATGCATTTGTAGGTTGTTGTTTCTCTTCCACTGCATGGGTCTGAAGAGAGAAAGCACCAGACCTTCTTTATCCTAGATATTTTATTTTTTGTGTACATTTTAAAGAAATCTGTAATCACATTTGCAATTATTTTTGTTTGGCAGACCAAATGTCAGTGTTGTTATATGGTATTATAGAACTGTATTAATTCTGATCATATTCAATAAGTGAGATGAGATTCAAACAAAGTGATTGTGTGGATGAAGTTAATCTGTTAACATTGAACAGACGTTACTGATGGGATGTGTGAACAAACTGAAGGTTTACATGATGAATAAACAAACATCAACAAAGTATTGTCTTCTTGTCTTTATTCCAGGGTATCATACAAAGCTGATGGAGAAAATGTGAAACTGATATGAGAGTAGAACTGAGGCAGTTTTCCTCCTAAACACCACAAAGTACAGTGTTCATGTTTTCGAGTCCGTCAGTCTCAGTCCTTTCAACTTTTCTCACTTTTTGTCACGGAGGAATGAGCAGCTTTCCATCACCTGTTGCTTTTTCCAACCAACATTTTCTCTGTGCACTGAGCCAATGAAGAGGATTTATCACACAGACATAAAGGTTCTTACAACACCAAGATAGATATTGTGCAGCTGATTCTTTACATTTGGTTACAAGTATTTCAATGTTGTTTACTCAAAATTGTAGAAGTCAGAGAGATTTTAACGTTTAGCTTCCAATCTCACATTCCCAAATACTATTTACAACCTAAGAGCTGAAACTCTTCTCTTCTATGTTTCCCATGTGACCTGAATGCAGCATCAGTGTTACAGAGTGTGACTCATGAAAAAGCTGACACAGTGTGATATTACATCTATTTAAATGTCTCTTTACTGATGTTTTTTGATGTTTTTTGGACATGTCTTTCTGCAGTGAACATCACAGCAGGTTAAAAATGTGAAAACTGATGCACAACACCAGGATGTAGTGGAGGTTAAAGCACCACGACTGTCTACAGTTTTAGTTTAGTCTGTACTCTGCCCTTATTATAGAGACAGTAATCTCCAGTGTTTGACATTTGACAGATAGTGTAGGCTGCTTGTTTATTCTTAACTTATTTTAGTTTCTGCCTCCACCTGCTAAAGTTCAGGTTCACTACAGTGTGTTACTTTTAACGTTGATGATTTTACCAGTATACCTTCAAAACTTCACTCATATAAACTGAAGATAACAGCACTGCTACTGTTGGTTCGTTGTGACCATACTGAAAGGATATAACACTGTAAATGTTTCAACTTAACAGCAGAGGGAAATTGTGTGGTCCATTCATGTCCTGAGAGATTCAGAGTTGCGACAGGTAACCGACTACATTGATAAGTTTGAATGCATCATCCAACATGTTAAATACAGTAAGCATTAAAAACGTTAACCAAAGTGTGTTTTAGGAGAACAGAAGAAATAATTCTGAAAAGCAGTCTACAAACCGCCTGATTCTAAGAAGAGTTTACATGCTAAAAGCTAAAAGTGAGCAGAGTTTTTAAATGAGAAATGAGCAATGTAAACAAGTGTCGAACACAGTATCTCTTTCACTCGGCTCATCTTCATGGAATGAATCATAGCTTGTTAACCCCTCCCTCCTCTCCTGCTCTCAAGCACAGTGAGCTCCACTCTGTCCATATTTCCTTGTTCCCTCCCCTTCAGATCTACAGTTGTAAGATGGGAGTAACCAACATGTGGTGAAGTGCATGAGCTGACAGGCCCCACTCACTGCAGAAACACACACTCTTTAGATCACAGCTCAAACTACTTTCAATTCCCAGGAAGTGAAACTCAGACAGGCGTTGTCACTGAGAGGAGAAATGGCGCAGAAAGGAGTTCAGCTGGACCGAGAAAGCTTCTCTTGTTCGATCTGTCTGGATCTACTGAAGGATCCGGTGACTATTCCCTGTGGACACAGCTACTGCATGAACTGTATTAAAACCCACTGGGATGGAGAGGATTATAAGAGAATCTACAGCTGTCCTCAGTGCAGAGAGACTTTCACACCGAGGCCTGTCCTGCTGAAAAACACCATGTTAGCAGTTTTAGTAGAGGAACTAAAGAAGACTGGACTCCAAGCTGCTCCTGCTGATCACTGCTATGCTGGACCTGAAGATGTGGCCTGTGATGTCTGCACTGGGAGAAAACTGAAAGCCCTCAAGTCCTGTCTGGTGTGTTTGGTCTCTTACTGTGATCAACACCTTCAGCCTCATTGTGAATTACCTATATTTGAGAAACACAGGCTGGTGGAGCCCTCCAAGAATCTCAAGGAGAACATCTGCTCTCATCATGATGAGGTGATGAAGATTTTTTGCCGTACTGATCAGCAGTGTATCTGTTATCTCTGCTTAATGGATGAACATAAAGGCCACGACACAGTCTTAGCTGCAGCAGAAAGGACTGAGAGGCAGAAAGAGCTCGACGGGAATCGACAAAACACCCAGCAGAGAATCCAGGACAGAGAGAAAGATGTGAAGCTGCTTCAACAGGAGGTGAAGGCTATCAATCGCTCTGCTAATAAAGTAGTGGAGGACAGTGAGAAGATCTTCACTGAGCTGATCCGTCTCATGGAGAAAAGACGGTTTGATGTGAAGCAGAAGGTCAGATCGCAGCAGAAAACTGAAGTGAGTCGAGTCATCGAGGTTCAGGAGAAGCTGGAGCAGGAGATCACTGAGCTGAAGAGGAAAGACGCTGAGCTGAAGAAGCTCTCAGAGACAGAGGATCACAACAAGTTTCTCCACAACTACTCCTCACTGTCACCACTCAGTGAATCTACAGACTCATCCAACATTAATATCCGTCCTCTGTGCTACTTTGAGGATGTGGCAGTGGCTGTGTCAGAAGCCAGAGATACAATACAGGAGATTCTGAGTGAGATATGGACTAACATCTCACTGACTGAAACTGAAGTGGATGTTTTACTGTCACAACCAGAGCCCAAGACCAGAGATGACTTCTTAAAATATTTGTGTGAAATCACACTGGATCCAAACACAGCACACCAAGAGCTGTTATTATCTGAGGGGAACAGGAAAGCTACATCAGTAAAACAACTACAGTCTTATCCTAGTCACCCAGACAGATTCACTAGGTCTAAACAGGTCCTGAGTAGAGAGAGTCTGACCGGACGTTGTTACTGGGAGGTTGAGTGGGATGGGAGAGGGATTGATGTAGCAGTTGCATATAAGGATATCAGCAGAGCAGGGAGCTCGGATGAATGTGGATTTGGACGAAATGACAAATCATGGGCGATAAAATGTGACTGTAACTCTATTAAGTTTTGGCACAACAACGTTGAATATTCCACCCCAGGTTTATATCCCTGGAAAGCAGGAGTGTACCTGGATCACAGTGCAGGTACTCTGTCCTTCTACAGCCTCTGTAAAAACATGGATCTCATCCACAGAGTCCAGACCACATTCACTCAGCCTCTCTATGCTGGACTTGGTACTTTCTGGTATGGAACCAGTGTTGAGATTAAACTCTTAAATTCTTTGCCTTGTTTAGATGATTCTTCACATGTGATGTGAATAATATTTGTAAAGTGAAAACTCTTCCCACCCATGTTTCCCACGTGCCCTGAATGCAACTTCAGTGGTACAGGGTGGGAATCCTGTAAACAAACTGACACAGTGTGATATTAAATCTATTTAAATGTCTCTTTACTGTTGTTGTTGGAAGTTTGGTCACGTCTTCCTGCAGTGAAACATCACAAAATGTGAAAACTGATGCACAACACCAGAGGGCGCCTTCATCCTGCTAACCAGATATGTAGTGGAGGTTGAAGCACCTCAGCTCACTTTGTCTGCATGTTTTAATTAACCACATGTTTTAAGGCTGATAGAAACCTTTTATAATAAACATACTTTGTGTCACACATCACGGTAAATGGTGTCAAACCACTAAAAGTGCAGAAACATCCCCTGTGTGGCATTTTCTGAAATATATGTCAAATTCTAATCCCAAAAAGAACTTAACACATAAATGTAGTGGAACAAAAATAACAATATTTTTCTCAAAAATGTTCTGGAGTAGAAGTAGCAGAGTATATCAATACTCAAGTAAAGTACAAGTACCAGTTCAAACTTGACTTCAGTGTAAAGTTTTGTGTTAATCGGACTAATTATTGCCAAGATACACACTTCCTGTATTGATTGCAACATACAGGAAGTTGTTCCTCCATAACGTGTGCATTTTTGGGTTTATCAACATTCTTTTCATAACTTTTGATCATGATGGTCCACAGATATTGCATGCAAAATGTCATGTTGCACAGTGAGCTCCACTCTGTCCATATTTCCTTGTTCCCTCCCCTTCTACAGTTGTAAGATGGGTGTAACCGACATGTAGTGAAGTGCAAGAGCTGACCCATTCACTGCAGAAACACACACTCTTTCAGAGCACAGCTCAAACTACTAAAACAAAACCTTTCTGAAAAAAAAACTAAACTAAAACTAGCAAACACACTCTGAAAACTAACAAACCAAACTAAAATAAAATAAAAACAACTGAAAATTCAATTCAATTCAAGATATTTGACACAATTTAACAACAACTGAAGTTCACACAGAATCTGTTGCAACAGTTTTTAAACATATTTGATTGTATAGTACTAACTTCCAAATGTGTTTCTTGTACAAGCAGCTTATTACAACCACAACCCATATTAAAGTTTATTGTGGCAGTGACCTCTAGTGACCGTAGTAGGCCCAATTATTACTGGAGCAAAACAGGAAGTCTGCACACTGACATCCTCGAGTAAAAAGGAGAGCTTAAATGTCACGCCCTCAAAGATAAGCAACAGTTGGAGCGGTGGAGTTTTTCTGTTTCTCCCTCGACGAACAATTCATTTGAATCTCATCAGAATCAGCAGACTATCAGCCAAACACTGGTGAGTACACTATCCCAATGAGCTCAAAACCATTTTATGACATAGAAATGTGTATTTTTCATTAAAAACATGTACATCTTGGAACTATTAAAACAGGAAAAATCATACCACAGTGACTTTTCCAACCTGCTTCCTGTTCCTCTGAAATTAGTAATTGAGTTTTTATACCACATATGCAGTTGTTAAGATACAAAAAAAACGGAAACAGCACCTTAACATAATTGATGATTAACTGAATGATCAACTGAAATCTCACTGAAAAATAACTGCCTTTCTGACATTAAAGGGTCATTTGTTTTAGTTTTTTTCAACCCTGACCCTATTTTCCCATGCATTGGCGTCTTACTCCACAGCGCTGTAGAGTTAGGTCTGGCAATGTGAGACTAGTGTCCAATGTGAACAAGAATCTTTGAAGTTGGTCCAGTACAGTCTTGTATAAAGTACTTGAAAGCAATACTTGAGTAAAAGTACAAGTATTTTACCAGAAAATGACTTTGGCAGAAGTTAAAGTCACCTTTTATTAGATTAGATTAGATTAAATTCAACTTTATTGTCATTGTGCAGTGTACAAGTACAAAGGCAGCGAAATGCAGTTTGCGTCTAACCAGAAGAGCAAAAAAAAAAGCTGGTGCACTTTATGTAGCATATTGTATTCTGTGTTCTTGTATTGTATTGAATGTGAAACTATTTGTTGTCTTGCACACCTACACTTTTCTTGGCCAGGTCGCCGTTGTAAATGAGAACCTGTTCTCAACGGCCTACCTGGTTAAATAAAGGTTAAATAAAATAAAAAATGAAATATATATATATTGCAGTGTTATAAGAGCAGAATAAATATGGCTATGTAATATGAACAATGTATGAACAACATGTACAGATATGTGCAATGTAGCAGCAGTGACATTATACTAGTAGTAAGAATAATATATTTTAGATTTATTACATGAGTAAAAGTCTTAAAGTATCTGATATTTACTGTACTTAAATATCAAAAGTAATTTTCTGATATTAAATGTACTTAATTATTAGAAGTAAAAGTTAAAAAAACGTTGATTATGAACTTTATGGCCAAAGGTGTGTAACGTTATCTTCATCACCACTGTCGTCGGGGTGGTCATCGTCTGTTACCATGCCAGCAGAGCCTGGACCAGGTGCTTCCATGACACTATCAGTCATTATGGTTTCTCCTCTTGTTCTTTAGTTTTGGCCTATGGTAGTTTTTTTTGCCGCTTGAAACAAATAGGCATTACGTCACCAACTGGAATGTAAAAAAGCAGGTTTGGCGAGTCATTGCTCCTAGATTGCAAGTTAATGCACACCATAAACTTGCAATGACACGCCAAACCTGCTTTTTTTCCACTAACAAATTTCTTCTGATTTTAGCTTGTGGTAACAAGTAACTAAGATGCTTAGGGGAAATGTAGTGGAGTAAAACAACAACACTGCTCCAGTATTGAGCAAGCGCTGTAATCGGCAGCCGCGAACCGGGCTGCAATGTAACCCTATATGGCAATCATCGTCAATTTCCGTCTACTAATAGTTCTGTTTGTCACTGAAAGGCTCAGATTATTATTCTAAATGTCTGACATCATTATGGAAAGGATACCTACAGAGACCTTATTGTTAAAGAGTGAAATCATTTTTGTCTTACGAGAAACGGCTCTGGAATCGGTATCACCAATAGTTACCCATTAACCTCAAAAGGCTCTGAACATTGTTGTTGACTCAGCAGTTCCTTTCTGTTAAGGAAACTCCCTCTTGGATGTGAAGCAAACAGCAGCAGCAATAGAGCTCAACAGTCCCGCCCACAGCGGGTTCCGGAAGTAAAAATACAATGCAATTTCTCCATTGACAAATTGGAGTATAAGCCATAAAATCGTAACCGTCGATGGTAGACTTAAAACCAGCATGCCGACATGACTCAGCGATTGTATATGCTCATATAGACGCCACAAATCATGGGGCACTACCCTTGTTTTGAGATAAATGTCTTTTATTCGCGATGTCTTGGATAAGTACTTCATTACCCACGATCCTGAACAATCCCACAGTGATGCCTCTGATTGGTGGAACTCATGCTGGTGAGGAGGGGGGGTGTCAGTACCTGATTTGTGCTGCCTGCACGATCCGTCACGAGGATTTACGACACTGCACGAATCACGATCTGTTCCACGCTTCTGACATTAGCCTCTGCCGGGAAGCTAACGTTAGTTTAGCTAACAGCTAATTCGGCTAACCGCCCTCTGACAGCTTGATTCAGTCTAAAATAACGTTAACTCAAACTTAACACTGGCCAAAGCCGTCTACAGCTGACGTAACAGCCGTTATATATGTTAACGGTTATTTTCAGGTTTTATTTTGAAAGTCTTTTAAAGTTATTACATGCTGTCTCAGCTAGCGGTTAGCCGAATTAGCTGTTAGCTAAACTAACGTTAGCTTCCTTTGTTCAGTGGTGAGGGGTGGTTAATGGGATGAGTAGTTCCTTCACTCTGAGATGACGATATGTACACAGTCTTGTACCTTTGACTTTTTTGGGATTTTCTGTTCGTTTTTTTACTCGAAATGATACGTTGTATGCTTATGAATCACGTACCACCTGGTTAGCCTAAGGCATGGTCTAAAACTCTTTAAATACGGATTTTTCCAGACGTCAATGGGAGAAATGAATGGGAAATTTACTTCCGGAACCCAAGGTCTCTCAGAGGAGGGGCGGGACTGTTGAGCTCTATAGTAGTAGGTTGTGTTTAAAGCCGTATTGTAGCAGCCACCAGAGGGAGGCATTGTTCAGGTTTTAATCCCGACAGCAGCAGCACAGCTGAATAATGAGCTGAAACTCACCATAAAGCAGAGGGGAGCTACAGATTCAGTTGATCATTTTCTGTGGATTAATCACTAGCAGAGCGGCTTTAATGCTGAATCAAATTGTGTGGGTTGTTTGAAAGTGTGTAAATGAATATAAAACCAAACTCTTGTTTCACATTAGATGACAGAAACTGATGTAAGCTAAACACAAACAAACATTTCATGCAACAACAGTGAACTGTAATTGTGCCCGTGTACTTTTTCGTTCATTTGATTTCCGATTTTGAAACGAAAAGAGGTTCGGAAATAACGTAAGACTGCTCCGGTGAAAGCCTTGTTTTCATGAACTTCTGGGGCTAGCTGCTAACTAGCTCGGAAGCTAACATTTAATGGCAGGCAGGTTGCTAATTAGCCAATGCTAAAAAGTATGGAAGTACTAGTTTCCCCTGCTTTCTATCAATATTCCTTGGCATTTGTCTTTTGGTGTAGTTTGCTAACATGCTCGTAGACATGTTAATGAACTGTTAGCTAAGTTAACGGTCAACACCTTTTATATTGTAACGTGAAAGCTCAGGCTGCGTTAGCTTCAGCTAAACCACAGCCGTAACTTGCACTGTCCCGTTAAAATGCAACTTCAACCCTCGGATATAACGGTAATCACGTAGCGTTTTTTACTGTATAGACATCTGTATGTGTGTTTGACCTTTTGAAATACTTAGATTAGGTGTGTTACTGTGCAGGTAATATCCGAGGAGCATCTCGCATGATTGTGAATTCTACTGAACCAGACTGAGAGACCATTTAAAGATTCAGGAACCCTTTGTAGGTGTTTTGGATTAATTAGCTGATTAGAGTGGGACACTTTGAGCCTACAATATTGAACCTTTTCACAATATTCTAATTTTCTGAGGGTTTTTATAAACTGTAAGCCATAGTCATCAAAAGTATAACAAATACAGGCTTGAAATATCTCGCTTTGCATGTAATAAGTCTATATAATTAGTTTTACCTTTTAAGTTGAATTACTAAAATAAATGAACTTTTGCACAATATTCAAATTTTTCGAGTTTCACCTGTATGCTTCTGGTTAATTGTTGAAGCAAAATTGCGCCTTTGTACATTTGGTTGTAATGACTGAATTCTTGCTGTTAATATGAAAGTCCATAACGAAACAACACACCATTCTACTTTTGAGGGCTAAATTAAATGAAATATGGCTCGTTTTCCGTTTGAACACATTGTCATCAATATTAACAAGGTTTAAAATGACTCAGAATGTTCAAATAAAATTAAAAGATTCAAAATGAAAACATGGCATTTATCCAAATAATTTCCTTCATAGTAAAAAATGCTACCAGGCTGTCTTGGTCCGTTCGAGCGTATGGGGAGTGATGTAAGCAAAGAAAAATGGCTGACTTGGATGTGGGTGGGGCTTGATGTCAAGCCCCGCCTTCCCACAGGCTGCAGCGAGATACACTTGCAGGGATCGGTGGATTTTTGCAAATCGCACTACAGGCTGTAGGTGCTGCCAGATCTTTTTTTTAAATGACCTGCCTCATGTAGTTCTACTGGAACATAGGGTCAGTTTCAGTAAATATGACAGAAAGTCAGTTTTATAAGTCTTACCTACTGCACCTTTAAATTCTGGATATCGTGATATGACACAAGTCTTTTCCTGGTTTTACAGGCTGCATTACAGCCATGGACTCTGATGCCAGCGGGACGATGGAGGTAGCAGCGCTTGGCCGGCCTTTCAGCCTCGGGATGTTGTACGACTGCCGCAAAGACTCACTCGTCCCAGGTGAGGACTCACATGGAAACATACTTAATGCATTACAACCAAATGTTCAGAAATGTAAGTCATATTCAGCAACATTTTCATCCCAGATCTTTTGACCAGTTTTGCTCCCTATTTATTAGCGACCAAGGCTATATCCAAGTCATGAAAGCCTTTCAAATTTAGTATTTTACTTTTCTGGTTTAATGTAATAAAAAAAAGGAGGGGATGCTAGACAGTTAGCAAGATATCAAGCCTAAAATGGATTCGGTATTCGGCCGAAAATCTGGATTCGGTGCATCCCTAATTTTAACATAACATTTCTGAAAACTTGTAAGGGACCGTTCGGTATTTATGGAATGGACCACCAGAGGAAAATAGGGGAGGGTCATGTGTTTTTATTCTTTGTTGATGGGAGGGTCATCCAATTAGTCTAGGGGGAGGGTAACCCAACTTTTGTATTCATGAGAAGAGCAAAATTTCAAAGTGCCTTGTTTGGTGCATATTTATTCATGGAGCTCCATGTAGCTCTCTCAGTCTCGGCCAATATCACTAGCAGATGGTCCCTCCCTATTTAGTCAGCCAGACCTGTAGCTTAGAGACCGTGGGATTTCTCAAACCCCGCTCGCATCGCACCAGCCAGTGGGTGGTATATCCTTTCGGTCCCGGTGATTATTTGTGAAATTGTGCAAACAACAGCCTTTTCAAGGCATTTGAGAAGGAAGGAGTGGTAGCATGCAAGCTCCCAAATTGACGCTCGTCTGAGAAATTTAGTTTTGGATAATATTCAGCTTTGGCAGCTTTACCTATATGCTAAAATATACAATGACTGAGGAAGCCTAGTGACGAGTCCATAGCAACCAGTGTTGAATTACCCAGTGTGTTTTGTTGAATGGTCTCAATGTTTTATTGTTTTATTTTATGTGAATACTAGTTTACTAGAGGAGTAACTTAGTATTTGAAGTATATGTCATGGCTGTAAAAGACAACGTGAATCTGTAAATCTTTGCCAAGCACAAACCAGTACAATAAATTGCTGGGGGGGTCAATCATTTTGGAGGGTCATCCAAAATGTATTGCTGGTGAAGGGAGGGTCAGGTCTATTTTGACTAAAGGTCCCAAAACTCCTCCGGTGGCCCCTGAAATAAATAACGAACAGTCCCTAATGCAAAAATAAAACATATCAAACAAATGAAATGTAGTTTAAGCATCGTATCAGTCTTTTAGAACGTAACAACACCTCCAGTCTGGCCGGTTCTAAAAGCTGAACTTGATTTTTTATTTTTGTTTTGCAGGAATGACATTGTGGGACCGTGATGACTTGATAAGTCACATTGGAGAAAGGCGGCAGAACTATAATGACTTTGAGATAGTCACATCTGAATCAATTGCAGATAAATCTTCAGCACTAAATGTTGAATCATCACTGAAGGCAAGTTTCTTGAGTGGACTGGTCGAGGTTGGAGGATCGGCAAAATACCTGAACAATAGTAAGACTTCCAAAAATCAGGCCAGAGTAACACTGAAGTACATGGCTACCACAAAGGTCCAGGAGCTGTCAATGAATCATCTTGGAAGAGACAATGTTAAGCATCCTTATGTCTTTGAAAAAGGATTAGCAACACACGTAGTCACAGCTATTCTTTACGGAGCACAAGCCTTCTTTGTCTTTGACCGCAAGGTGTCTGAAAGCGAAAATCATCAAGACATTCAGGGTAATTTGAAAGCGATGATTAAGAAGATTCCCAACATTGCAATAGAGGGTGAAGGTTTGCTTAAAATGGAAGACAAGGACAGAAAAAATGTTGAGAATTTCGCCTGCAGATTCTTTGGAGACTTTTCCCTTGAAAAGAATCCTGTGTCCTTTCAGGACGCAGTAGAAGTCTACCAAAACCTGTCGAAATTGTTGGGAGCCAACGGAGAAAATGCCGTACCAGTGAAAGTCTGGCTGTTGCCACTGACAAGTTTAGATTCCTCTGCCGCTAAACTCGTACGTCAGCTAAGTATAAGAGGAGTTCAAGAATCACAGAGAGTCCTGGAGGACATGAGTGAGCTGGAAATTAGGTGCAATGATGCAATGAGATCCACCACTGTACAGCAGTTCCCACAGATTGGGAAAAAGATTAAAGCTTTTAAAGAGATGTGCTCCGAGTTCAAGCAGGAATTCCAACAAAACTTGGCAAAGAAACTCCCATCAATCCGAGGAGGAGGAGAAGAGGAGGCTGGGCTCACAGAGATCCTGAAAAAGAGACATTCTTCCCCTTTCAGCAGCAAAAACCTGAACGAGTGGATGGACTGCAAAGAGGCAGAAATCTGCATCTTACAGTCTTTCACCAACATGATGAAAAACACCAAGATCGTCCCATCTCAGAATCATCTGTACAAAGAGATTCAAAGTGCAGAGCACACTGTGTGTTTTGTTTTCACCTCACTGGGAAGTTCTGAACCGTACCTCTCAACTTTGTCAAACTACTTGAAACAAACACCCAAACCAGACGACCCTCAAGATGCACTTTCTCATGATGTAGAGAAGGAACAATGGTACCTTTCAAGTGAAGTGCCAGATACAATGAGGGAAAAAGCAAAGCTCTTCAGTGACTTTGCAGAAGCCAACAAGGAGAACAAGAGCATTAAGTTCCTGACAGTGGGTTCACCAAATGAGACACAGAAAGGCTCTAGCATCTACCTTTATAAAGACGGCTTTTCAGTCAATAAGGACTTTGAGCCGCCTGCAAAGCCTGAAACAGTAACAGTGAGTGATAAAAACCACAACAGCGTGACACTGAAGATTTCTCCACCCAGATTGGGAGCAGAGAACATCACCTCCTACTCTGTTGAGTACTGTGTCAGTGGAAAGGATGAATGGAAGCAAAAGACAGCATCCAAAGATGAAGAAGTCACAGTGAGCGATCTGAGTCCCAACACAGCGTATATGTTGAGATGCAGAGCGGTGACCTCAGTGGGTGTTGGGCCAGCTGGTGAAGTCAGTGGTTCTATTAAAACCTTACCTTGCAGCCCTCCTGGAAAACCTCAAGTTGAACCAAACTCAAGTGAGTTTTCCGTTAGCTGGGAGAAACCTGCAGAGCTTGGAAGAGATGTCCACATTTTCAGCTACATTGTAGAGTACACCAAAACGGACAATGGGATCAAAGAGGAAGATCTCCAATGGAACAAAATCATGGCAAGAACTAACAGGGCGATCATTTCAGGGCTTCAGTCAGAGACAGAATATGTTGTCCAGATCAGATGTGATTGTGGTGTAGCAGGAAGAAGCAAAGAGAGCATCACCGTTAATGTCTGCACAACAAAGTTTGCACCTCTCGTCGAATTCCTCAAAAGCAATAGCAAAAGAATGAATACTGAATCGCCCTCGGTTTATGAACTGACTCTGACAGAAGAAGATATGGACAAAGATGGATGCCGAAGATACAGTTTTGGCAAAGAAAGCACAAGGCAAAATCGCACAATTGTGCTTTTTGGTGCGAGCGGATCAGGAAAGTCCACTCTCATCAATGGAATGATCAACTACATGTTTGGTGTACAGTGGAAGGACAATTTCAGATTCAAACTGGTGGATGAGGATCAGTTGGTCTCTAAACTCACGGTGTACAAAATCAATCACCAGGAGGGTTTTCAAAACGACTACTCACTGACCATTGTTGACACTCCACTCCTGGAAAGAAAGGAGGAGATCAGAGAACAGCTGCATCTGTTACGTTCAGCTTTCTGTGATATTGACGCTGTGTGTTTCGTAGCTCCGGCTGCTTTAGCCCGACTCACCCCGTCACAGAAATGCGTGTTTGATACTGTGAACTCAATCTTTGGCAAAGTTCTGGCAGAAAATATCCGGGTTCTGGTGACATTTGCAGACGGCCAGCAACCACCAGTTCTAGTGGCAATCAATGATTCAGGTGTCCCATGTCCTAAAACAAAAGACGGGCTGCCAATTCACTTCAAATTCAATAATTCCGCCTTGTTTGTAGACAACAAGTCATCTGCCGCAGACAGCAGTGGGGAAGACGACGACAGAGGCTTTGATCACATGTGTTGGAACATGGGGACCAAAGGCATGAAGAAATTCTTTGCTGCTCTGCATGTCATAGACACCAAAAGCTTGATAATGATGCAAGAGGCCAACATTACAGAAAACAACGACATTATGAGATTGTCTGAGGCTTTACAAAATATAGCTGTTGAACTTGAAAAGGATGACATACTTCAAGCGTTACTCAATTCCAGATTTAAGTAAAAGGAGGATAAAGAAAAAGGTACCTGAAAGCCTCAGAGGCTAAGAGACCTGTTCAGTGATTGAAAAAAACTCTGCCCACCAATAACTTGTTTTATTTTTGTTTTTTTCACATAGAGGTTTGAATACATGTACTGTATAGTATATTTCCATGGCATTCTGTTTATGTACATATTTTTTGACACTGGTTTTCAGCTTCCTGCTTATTTTGACATTTTATCTAATGAGTTTATTTTCCTGGAGATTTTTAAAACAAGAAGACAATCTGAATCATTTAAGTTCCTCCTGATGCTGTATTGGCTTACATTATATTGTCCTGTAAGGTAATACGATGGCTCTCACTGAAAAATGGAAAAATAATTAAAAAAATAGACTAGAAATAAATGTAATTATTCCTCAAGTGGTGTCTGTTGTCCTCTATCAGTGTCGCCTTCTTTACCTTCTGCAACTACATTTTCTCTTCCGGGACCTTTCAGGTCAGCCTGCTGACAACCACTTCAATCCATTCTACAGCAGCACTGCAAAGTAACTAAGTAACTACATTTACTCAAGTACTGTTCTCTAGTACAGTTTAGAGGTACTTGAGTATTTTTAATTCAAGATTCAGATTTTAGAGGGGAATATTATAGAATAGAATAAATATATTAAAAACTAATTATTTAAGCCTATAAAATACAATGCAGGGTTAAAGATTAAACATGGTTTTCCACCTTTTGACTTTTAAATGTTTCTGAGTTGTTATCAGTTCCACTAAAGACATATTTCATCTTTAAATTTCTCAAATATTTTCTTTTAAATAACTGGTTGAGGCCCAAACTAGCGTTTTCCTGTATTTCACCAAAAAGGCAAATATAAATGTGTTTATCAGAAGTTCATTTCTTCTCTCGTTAATCATCTCACAGCCCCCCAGGTTTATCTGGTGACCCTTTGGAGGGCCCGACCCCTAGGATGGGAGCCTCTTGAATAACTTAGTGTAAATAAAGCAGTTAAAAGTAGCTCCACTTCGAGCAGCTCCAACAGGAACATGCTGCTCTTACATTGATACTTCAGTATTTGCTATCTAATAATGCCACATAGTCAGTTACCATTCATAATAAACATGCATTGTGTCATACATAACGGTAAATGGTATCAAACCAGTGAAAGTGCAGATACAATCTCTGTGTGACTTCTCTTTGTGTAGTTAATGCAGCCAGTAATGGTCAAAGGTTGAAATTGATCAGGAGTGTCTTGTGTGTTGCTAGATAAGATAAGTTGGGGAGACCAGGGACAGTTGTAACACTTTTTGCAAATTTTAGCAATACATTAAAAACCATTTACACTGGAATAACCACATTTTTATATTATTAACTTCAATCTGTCAACTGCTGAAACAATGTATTTAAGTGGTTTTATGAAATATGTACAGGTTGCAACATTTTTTTTTAATACAGTCTATCCACTGTTACAACCAATATACATAATGAATCAATCATATACTCAAAATGGAAAATATTATTTATCAGCCATGTTATTGTGACTATTTATTTCATGTTTTTAAGTAATGATTACCTTTTTTTCATACTGCATGACAAAAAAGAGGTGACGCCGTCAAATTATAATGCAAGAAAATGATTTAATGGGTAGAACGCCTCAAAAAAGTTTAAACATGAACTCAAACATTCTCAACAACAGAGAGAGAGGCCTAGGCCTAGTCCGAGTCCCAGTTGTGGCAAGTGTAAAAATCCTACTTTAATTTGCACATTAAAGGGAAACTATGCAGTTTTTTTTTAGCTTAATTTACCTTAACTTAAAGGGGAAAGCCGGTGTTAAATGGGTTTAAGTTATGTTAAGTATGACCCACAACCACAAGATTGAGGGATTTCCCCTTTAACAGCTTCAGAGTCATTGTAATGGTTATTTGACTTTCTGGGGTGGATGGTGGCGAGAAAACAGCAAAGAAATTGCCAAAACTGCACAGTTTCCCTTTAATACCAATATCTGCAACTCTATCCCTAACCTTAGCTAGTTTTTAAATATAAATTAAACATGGTTGGTATCACCAACCATGTTTTCGTCTCATGTGAGTTAGCTTGACTGCTAGTTTGACACTTGTTAGCCATTTCTATGTTTAGCTTACAAAACAGTGATTCTAATAATACTTGTTTGAATTCATAGACATTTGATCTTATAACAGCATCCAAAAAAGTACATCAGAAAGAAAAGTAATTTTTTTACCTCAAAAACAACAAACTAACTAACTGAGCAGGAGCACAGTTGAGTGTCATCACTCTAGGTTGTTTCTGATTGGAGGAATTCAAGGTGTTACAACCATCCCCTGTTACAACTGTCCCTGGTCTCCCTTCTTGGTTTCACATGCAATTATTAAACACACTCTCCCCTGCAGAGATGATCATTTGTGTGCCATATTGTCGGCACACTGTAGTGTGCCTCATGTGAGGAGGGCCCAAAAAGATGCTAGAATAAATAGCTGTGGATGCAGGGAGGGGCCCATAGAAAATGCCTTTCTACAGGGCCCAGAATTTTGTGCTATGCCCCTGGGCGTAACCAACATGTGGTGAAGTGCAGGAGCTGACAGGCCCCATTCACTGCAGAAACACATGCTGTTTAGATCACAGCTCAAATTAGTTTTAATTCCCAGGAAGTGAAACTCAGACAGGCGTTGTCACTCAGAGGTGATATGGCGCAGGAAGGAGTTACAGCAAGGAGATACAATCTGCTGTCTTATGTCTTACGTGAGTAATTCTCAAAGTCCGGACTCCCGTCCGGATCCGGACCGGACGTCAAGTCAATCCGGGCCCAGCCCACACCTCGTAGGAATGCAACAATACAATTTATTGAAGTGGTTTAATAGTAATCAATACATCGTTAGTCTTGTAGAATATAGTAGTCTATTTGAAATGTTACAATGATCATTTATCTCCCGGGATAAACATCATAGTTTGCCCGTTTGACTAACTGCCGTTCACGTTCAATATTACCGAGTTAACTGTCGGCTAACAGGCTATGCTACACGTTTAATATTACCGAGTTATAGGTCGGCTAGCGTTCACGTTCGACATTAGCAAAACCAAACTTATAATAATCTATACTATAGATTATTATTTACATTTGATAATAAAACCCATTTCCCATGTGCCCTGAATGCAGCATCAGTGTTACAAGGTGGGACTCCTGTATGTAAACTAACACAGTGTGATATTACATCTCTCTCTTTACTGATTTGAAACTTGTTTAAAGTTTGGGCCGTGTCTTCCTGCAGTGTCTATCACATCAAGTGAACAAGTCAAACCTGCTGCACACCACAAGAGGGCACCTTCGTCCTGTTAACCAGGGATGTAATAGAAGCCCATTTTGTCACACATCAAGGTTACTGGTGGAAATGCTGCAAGTCATTATGAATTCAATTGAAAACGAAAGCATTCCCTATGATGTGATATAGGTTCTAACACTGATTGGTTTTATGTAGTTTGTTTAGGCTATACTCTGCCCTGAAGACAGTGATCTCCAGTGTTTGACATTATCCTTTTGTTTTTTCTGGTTATCTGCTGTATTTGAATACCACACACACACACACACACACACACACACACACACACACACACACACAGAGAGAGAAAAAAAAATCCTTTTGTGGCATTTATTTCAATCACCACACATACACTGACTGTGAATGATAAAATAACAGTAAGAACAGACACGGCAGTTTTTAACATGTGCAGAAATACTGTAAAAAAAACACATTCTAACGTTACTAACAAATCGTTTCCCATGGATGCGGACAACCTTTTGACAACATATCAGCGTCTTTTGTGCCATTCTTCAAAACAGTTCCTGGTCAGCTGCAGACAAAGGGGAACATCACACTCCTTGCACTTCCACAGAGTGTTCAGTTTCTTTCCCTTGTCCGTCCTGCACAAGACACAGGTCCTGCGATCGGCAGACGCCACCTCGCTGGCGTCGGCGCCCAGTGCTGCCACGGGAACAGGCACATGCTCACTTGTTGTGTCCGATTGGACCGTGTCTGATTGGACTGTTGACGCGCCAAACAGCTGCGCAGTGAGCTCCTCCGTGAAGGCCTTGTGGGTCATCGCTTCCTCTCGTCTCAGCGACGCCACTTCTTTGTGGAGGATGTACGCGTTCGTGGCAGCAATGTCCAAGAAGTGCAGAAAGAGCTTCCGGTACCATTTCATGGACTTGTGCTGCGCCGTGTGGTACTTAATCAGTCGGTCCGACAGGTCGACGCCCTTCATGTTCCGATAGTACTCGGCGACAGGCGAGGCGTCCCCGGCGACGGCTGCGTGGATGGTGGAGCAGACGGAGACCTCTTCTGCGTCCATCCACTTCACAAAAAGCAGAGGACCGTCCCTAATCCACCTGTAAGATCCCTTGCTGGACTTCCATCCAGCGCATTGCTTGCGTTGCGTGGGCAGTCCTTCCTGTTGTCCCGGTACGTCCCACAAGCAGCAAAGTGTTGTGCGTGCAAGTCCCTGAGGAGCTTTGGGCTTGTGTGAAAACTGTCCATGTACACGTGATACCCAGAACCCAGGTAGGAGCGAGTCACGAGGGACGTTACAGAGGTATGTGAAAGTCCGACGTGTCTTTCAAAAATCAACTGTGTAGCCGTTGCTTGAGTCGACGAGTGCGAACAACTTGAAGCCCCACTTCGATCGTTATCATTCTTTCGTTCACCGCGAGGACCTTGTGAGGATGATAAAGGGCTTTGCAGGCGTTCTGAATGTCGTCAATGAGGGGCTTCACCTGGAACAGGCCGTCGTGTTCTGGTGTGCCTCGCTTTTTGTCGTTGTCTTGGTCCTTGTCAGGATCGCTCATGTGAACGTTCCCGGAAATGGTTGTGTATCTGCCCCTGGACATCACTGTTGAAGGGAATGGAACCAGTAATCCCTGATTTGGTCCAGCTTTATTATCGCCATGTAAAAAGAGAGTCCAATGTACTTGTAGAAATCATCGATCCCAACATCAGTCCACTTGTATTTGTATCCTTTTGCGATATTCCTGGCAGCCTGTTTAGGTTCGATTACAATAAAATGCAGTTAGCATGAAACCAGAAGTGCAAAAGAATGGTGTTATTTATAGCAAAGTGACGTAAGTACCTGTTTGTGTTCTGACACAGTGTCCTGACAGTGGACTCAGTGAAGAACAGCTTAAACAGGTCCAGAGGAGTGTATGTGTTTGTTGTACTCAGCTGGACTCCGGATGGTCGTGCAGGACGAAACCGCATCTTTGGTGGAGCCACATCGACGTCTTTCGGGCTGCCTGTGAACTCTGGCCGTTGCGTTTGCCTTTTTGCTGGTTGCGTTATATTTCTGTAAATATAATAACAAAAGTAGGCTAATGAGGAAATGTAGCATATTCAGATAAAAACAGAAGAAGAGGAGGGGTGGGGGGGAATCCTGTTCGCTGCTTTCTGGCCCCTCACAGCTCAGCTCTTACCAGAGTTTGTTGACTGGTGCGATAACTGCCACTTAGAACTGAACATCAACAACGGCAAAGAAATGGCAGTAACATTTTCCATCAAACAGATGCAGCAGTCACCTCCATCCCTGTCTGACCCCCCCCTTTTCACCCTCTGTGAGCAGCAGACCATAAGAACAGCAGGAAAGCAGAATCCCTGCAGGCCTCTTCTCATGCGGTTCCCTGCATTGGAGTGGCTCCCGTCTGGACGCCGGCTTTGCTGCCCAGGATGCAGAACCCAGAGGAGGAAGAGCCACCTTTGTTCACAGGCCTTTGCAGCTCCTCAACACCAAGCCACCCCCCGGTCCGGGCAGGACCTCTCTGTGTGGAGTTTGCATGTTCTACCTGCGTTTGCTCCGGTTTCCTCCCACCATAAAGACATGCATACTAGGTAACTAGGACTACGGTTGAAAATGAGCCATCTGGCTAACACTGGCACATTTACAGAAATGTTGATTCAGGTGCATTGTCCTAATGAAACTTCTACTTAAGTAAAGGATCTGAGTACTTCTTCCACCACTACCCCCACACTGCAACCCCCCCGACCTATGCTCTAACATTCATGAACAGTGCCAGACTGCTGCCTCCCTTCTCTCTCCCTCCTCCCTTTCTCCCTTGCACTGTTGTGTGATGTACAATCAATCATTTTCAATATAAAATGAGACTTGTGATGCTGCTTTGCTCTATTGCACTGTACACTTTTAAGTAGGCTATATTAAGTATGTTGCCTAGACTCAGGTACGACTACAAAACAAACATGGGCTTCCAATGCCGCACTTACTGAAAGTCTCATTTTATTTATTTATGGTTTACTTAACCTTCAACTGAGAGGTAACACAATCAAATACCAACTTTGCACCATGTGTATTTATTATAAATGTATTTTCTACTTGTCAGAACCAGTGGTGTAGTCTAATTTATTGTAGTGGGTATACTGTACTGTATATTGACAGAATCTGCCTTTTGCGGGGCGTCCCTTTGAGCTAATGAGATATTAATAATAATAATTTAATTACTTTATCAATCCCGCAAGGGAAATTCACTCTGTTGTTGTTATTATTATTATACACATTACACACAGGCCTGAACTACACACACATGCTCAGTACCTCTACATGCACTAATGGAGAGATGTCAGAGTGAGGGGGCTGCCCATGGAAAGGCGCCCCGAGCAGTTGGGGGATTCTGTGCCTTGCTCAACCCAACTCCCTACTGACTGAGCTCCTGTCACCCAATTTACAGTGGACATATCTTTATTTATCCTATGTGAAGAAGAAAAACACAGATGACAAATTAAAGTATATCAAAAATATAATGGAAAGTATGTTGTTACGTGTCATTGGGCATTTTTAAGAGGGTATATGGAAATCCTGGTCACTGGTCAGAACTACTAGCCTATAGCAGTGGCCACATCGTAAAATGTACGTTATAAGATTTCTGTCAATATTTTTGTCACGATTGTATCGTTAAAGGGATATTTAACATATGTATGTAACTCTGCTGTGACTAATGTAAAAAATTGTATGTTTAATCTATTTCAATTGTTTTAATGGCAGCACATAATCACACTTGTCCATACTCGGGTCCAAATTGACCCGGTCTGTTTTGCCTGTTTTATAAAGCATAAAATATACATTTTCCAATTCTGTGTTACATCTTCTAAGCCAACTTCATTCCAACTTATCACTGCCAGTTCTACACTTATGTTTGGAATTGATGAGCATTCATATAAAAATATGCCTAATTTTGAGTTAAAACCCCCAGAAATTATGAATTACTTTAGCTAATAATTAAGATCAGAGGAACATATGTTGATGCGTAATTACAGCCTGTTTCATGTATGGAACCATCTATGTTATTTTTGGGCAATGTGGTTGAAAGAAACCCAGATTTTTGATACAGATCTTTGAAAACGGGTCAAATATGACCCGAGGACCACACAAGGGTTTAAACAAGAACATCAATATGAGACCATTCTGCCAAACTCTGGCAGATGGATTATTGTCGGTGGCATTTTTAAAGTCCTGCAGGTTGAGTCCTGGCTTTCTCCAATATCTGCACATGGCAACTATGATTAAGGTAAAATCAACAACTCTTTTGATACTGGTATTGTTTATCTTTGCAGTGTTAGCTTCAACTGTTGTGAGCTGAAAGTAATGTACTCAACATGCAGATGTTTAATTTCATTTTTTGTTCTAATCTTTACAGCATGTTGAAAAAAACACAGTGAAACCTGCGCTGTCCCTTCAAGAGAAGATGTGGCCTGTGATGTCTGCACTGGGAGAAAACTGAAAGCCCTCAAGTCCTGTCTGGTGTGTCTGGTCTCTTACTGTGATCAACACCTTCAGCCTCATTATGACTCCTCTGCGTTTGAGAAACACGAGCTGGTGGAGCCCTCCAAGAATCTCCAGGAGAACATCTGCTCTCGTCACGATGAGGTGATGAAGATGTTCTGTCGTACTGATCAGCAGCTTATCTGTTATCTCTGCACTCTGGATGAACATAAAGGCCACGACACAGTCTCAGCTGCAGCAGAAAGGACTGAGAGGCAGAAAGAGCTCGAGGTGAGTCAACAAAACATCCAGCAGAGAATCCAGGACAGAGAGAAAGATGTGAAGCTGCTTCAACGGGAGGTGGAGGCTATCAATCACTCTGCTAATAAAGCAGTGGAGGACAGTGCGAAGAGCTTCTCCAGTCTTATCCGTTTCATGAAGTCCAAAAGCACGGCTGTGAAGTGGATGGTCCGATTTCAGCAGAAAACTGAAGTGAGTCGAGTCAAAGAGCTTCAGGAGAAGCTGAAGCAGGAGATCACCGAGCTGAAGAGGAAAGACGCTGAGCTGAAGAAGCTCTCAGACACAGAGGGGATCAATAAAAAGTATAAAAATAAATAAATAAAATAAAGGATGACATTTAAAGAACCCTGTAAAGCTGAAATGGTTCTTAGATGAATCAGTTAGTTCATAGGTTAAAATTAAGATTCCAACTATTTTGAAAATTGATCATCAGTTAATTGGTTATGAATCATGCTTTTCTGTGTCCATGTCTCCGGCGACGTGTGGACCAGAGATAGCTGATCAGCACAGTGATTCAGTGTGAGAAAGAATCTGGTCTTGGTTCTTCTGTCTCTTTAAGAGCCTGTTAACGTTCCTCTCCAGGATTTTGAGAGTCGTCATTGGTGTCAGGAATGGCCCCATTGTCCTTTAAAACAATAGTAGAACTCATTCAGGCACAAGTCGTTAGTAGGATTGGGTATCGTTTGGATTTTTAGGATTCCTAAAAATTCCTACATCAAAGAAAGGCTTTTACGTCCGTTTCGGAGCAACAGAGGGGAAATATTTCAGTCGACACATCAAGTGGACCTGAAATGAGGAACCGAAATTTGTGTTCTAATCCGGTCCGATTCCTACCGGTTGCGTAGGAACCGTTCCATAGTGGAACCGGGTTTCGGTACCCAACCCTAGTCGTTAGTGGAGTGGGGGGGCTTTAGTTTTGCAGCCGGTGATCTCTCTGAGACCCCTTCAAACAGAAGCACAGTCGTTGGCTGAGAACTGCTGTTTCTCAGAGTACAGTCGTTAGCTTCTATCACCGCCCTGCTAGTCTATATCCTCGACCTCCCACTTCCTTTGTGTTGGCATTTTAGAGCACGTTTTCCTCCCATCCCAGAATGCTGTGTGGACTAGCCAGACCCTCCTCCGCAGCGCCGCGGTGGAGGAAGGTCTGACAAAGCGAGACTACAGCCTTGCTAAACCTGTACTTTGACTTTAAAATGACTCTTTTAATGGGCTTTAGTTGAATGTATGTGAGTAGACGATGCATGAAAAACTGTGTTAATTTTCTTTTGAATGGAAAATTCCCCCCAAAAATTAAGCAATATCACAAGAGAAGGAGGGCTGTTGTGCTGAAACACAGCTGTGATTCAGTTGAAGGCACACATTAAGAGAGCTCTAAAGCTCAACAACTGTAACAGAGACAGTTGAAATACGTCTGGACTCCTGGGCCGTATCTTTTAAAATATCTTCATCAAACTCCCTAGTTAGTCACAAGTTATTTGCACCAAAACAAACAAACAACAAAGTATACATTAATGGACATATGAAGACATTAATGGTGTTTTTTTTAAATGCAAAATGCAACATAAAACAAGAACATCAATATTAGTCCGTTCTGCCAAATTCTACTCAAAATCTTTAAAGTCCTGGCCTCTACAATATCTTCACATGGCAATGGTTACCGTTATAGGAAACGATTGTGTATATAAGACTTTGTGCCTTCATCAATTGCTGATTGTGATTTACAGGGGGGATGGGGGGGTTACAACTCCCCCAATAATCAAAACTGACAAGGGCTGTAAAGGACTGTCTTCTGTAAAGCACTTTTTTAACAGGTGTTAAAAGTGGGAGAAAATGTAAAAGACTCTTTTGATATTGGTGTTGTTTATCTTTGCAGTGTTAGCATCAACTGCTGTGAGCTGAAAGTGATCAAATGAACTCCACATGCAGATGTATAATTTAATTTTTGTTATAATCCTCACTGCATGTTGAAAACAAAGAGTGAAACTTGCACTGCCCTGTTAAGAGAAACCCCCTCCTTCTTGAACGTGTGAAAGCTTAATCACTCCTCCCTCTTCTTCCTGCTCTCACAGAAAACACAGCAACCTCCACACTCAGCACATGTTGCCTTGGTCCCTCCACCTCACTGGAGTCTGAAAAAACAAGAACAAAAGGATCTAAGTTCAGTTTTGAGTCTGAGCAGACGGACTCATATTTCTGTTCAGAGAAACCAGTCACTGCCAGGAGGTGAAATGGCGCAGAAAAGAGCTGGACTGGGAAAGCTTCTCTTGTTCGATCTGTCTGGATCTACTGAAGGATCCGGTGACTACTTTCTGTGGACACAGCTACTGCATGGACTGTATTAAAGCTCACTGGGATGTGGAGGATGAAAAGCAAATCTACAGCTGCCCTCAGTGTAGAAAGACCTTCACACAGAGGCCTGTCCTGCTGAAAAACACCATGTTAGCAGATTTAGTGGAGGAAATGAAAAAGAATGGACTGCAAGCTGCTCCTGCTGATCACTGCTATGCTGGACCTGAAGATGTGGCCTGTGATGTCTGCACTGGGAGAAAACTGAAAGCCCTCAAGTCCTGTCTGGGGTGTCTGGTCTCTTTCTGTGATCAACACCTTCAGCCTCATCATGACTCCTCTGCATTTGAGAAACACGAGCTGGTGGAGCCCTCCAAGAATCTCCAGGAGAACATCTGCTCTCGTCACGATGAGGTAATGAAGATATTCTGCCGTACTGATCAGCAGTGTATCTGTTCTCTCTGCTTAATGGATGAACATAAAGGCCACAACACAGTCTCAGCTGCAGCAGAAAGGACTGAGAGGAAGAAAGAGCTCCAGGGGAATCAACAAAACATCCAGCAGAGAATCCAGGATAGAGAGAAAGATGTGAAGCTGCTTCAACAGGAGGTGGAGGCTATCAATCACTCTGTTTCTAAAGCAGTGGAGTACAGTAAGAAGATTTTCTCCAGTCTTATCTATTTCATCGAGCGCGAAAGCACGGCTGTGGAGCGGAAGATCAGAATCCAGCAGAACACTCAAGTGATGCGAGCCAAAGAGCTTCAGGAGAAGCTGAAGCAGGAGATCACTGAGCTGAAGAGGAAAGACGCTGAGCTGAAGAAGCTCTCAGACACAGAAGATCACAACCAGTTTCTACACAACTACTCCTCACTGTCACCACTCAGTGAATCTACAGACTCATCCAGCATCAATATCCGTCCTCTGCGCTACTTTGAGGATGTGACAGCGGCTGTGTTAGAAGTCAAAGGTAAACTACAGGACGTTCTAAATGAGACATGGACACACATCTCAATGACTGTGACGGAAGCGGATGTTTTACTGTCAGATCCACGACGAGAGCCCAAGACCAGAGCTGACTTCCTAACATATTCACGTGAGATCACACTGGATCCAAACACAGTAAACACAATGCTGCTGCTATCTAAAGGGAACAGGAAAGCAACAGTAATGAGAGAAAAACAGATATATTTCCGTCATCCAGACAGATTTGATGTTATGACTCAGGTCCTGAGTAGAGAGGGTCTGACTAGACGTTGTTACTGGGAGGTGGAGTGGAGAGGGAGAGGAGTTGAAGTAACAGTTGCATACAAGAATATCAGCAGAGCAGGGTGGTCGAATGAATGTGAATTTGGACTCAATGAGAAATCATGGACATTAAGATATAAAAAGGACAGTTATACATTTTGGAAAAACAAAGTTCAAACTCCCGTCACAGGTCCTGTGTCCTCCAGAGTAGGAGTGTACCTGGATCACAGTGAAGGTAGTCTGTCCTTCTACAGCGTCTCTGAAACCATGACTCTCCTCCACAGAGTCCAGACCACATTCACTCAGCCGCTCTATGCTGGAATTCGCCTTTACTGTTATGGAGAAACTGCTGAGTTAAAGTGAAATAGACAGCAGTGATCCTCATCTGTGTCTGTTTAGCCATGGAGGCTTTCACTGCTCATCATGATGTTTGTTGATTTCTCTGTTCTCTGTGCTCTAAATCAGTGTTTCTCAAATGGGGGTACGTGTCCCCTGGGGGTACTTCGGAGGACTGCAAGGGGTACATGACATTTTTTGCAAAATGGTTATCAGTTACAAGGCTGTAGTTACTTCTACTGGCTTTTTTCCAAAGTTTCAGTGTGGTCTTTTCTGCTTTATCGGAAATCGGAATTGTTTTGAAAGTGCTTTACTTCTACTGGCTTTTTTCAAAGTTTTTGTCACTTTTTTCGAAGTCTGTCGCTTATTTGAATTTTTTGTCACTTTTGTCGCACTAGTGTTGCCATCCTTCTTTCTACTGTGTTAAGTTTTTGTCGTTTTTTTTTCCATCAGCATTTAAATGTTTTCCAGGAACAAGGCTGTTGTTTAGTAAATCTATCGCTGACATCGCTGTATTGTTCCTCTTTATAGAGACTTTTTTTTCCTACCAAAAATTATTCACGCTGGTTGGGGGGGTACATGGCTTAAAAAAAAACTTGCTTGAAAACCACTGCTCTAAATGTTTGATACATATTTGTATTGAAGCATTTGTAGGTTGTTGTTTCTCTTCCGCTGCATGGATCTGAAGAGAGAAAACACCAGACTTCCTTTATTGTAGATATTTTGTTCTCTTTGTGTACATTTGTAAGGCCATCTGTAATCAAATTAGCATTTACTTGTTTGGCAGACCAATAGTTATTGTTATGAGGTATTATAGAATTGTAATACTTCTCATCTTAATCAATAAGGAGATTATTCATTATTGTTTTTTACATAGCTGAGATTCAAACAAGGTGAATCTGTACATGGAATCATTGAACAGACTTCACTGATGGGATGTGTGAACAAACTGAAGGTTGACGAATAAACAAACATGAACAAAGTATTTTCTTCTTGTCTTTATTCCAGGGTATCAAATAAAACTGATGGAGAAAATGTAAAAATGATATGAAAGTATAACTGAGGTAGTTTTCCTCCTCACAAAGGACAGTGTTCATGTTTAGAGTCAGTGAGTCTCAGTCCTTTCTACTTTTCTCACTACAGCTTTTAGAGAAATGAGCAGTTTTCGGTCACTTCTTGCTTAAAACCATTTTCTTTGTGCCCTGAGCTTTAAAGAGGATTTCATTACATAAACTCAAAGAAGGGAAATAGTCAGACATTAATTTGGTTAAGTTTAGACGTGAAGGTGTTTTGTTAGAATCCTGACAAACATAAGACAACTTATATTGTGTATGTTGTTGACTTGAGATCCAGGGTTTCTGAATCTGTCATTCTACAAAACAGCCTGCTGCTGTGCTGAAGAGCCTTTGCTCAACTGACAACAAGGAGATGCATCCCCAAAAGTCACATGAGGGTTTTGGACAACTGTGATTGATTTATTGCACTATTACAGGTAAAGTTACTCCACCTTTCCACCTTTCATTCGGGAATCATTTTATAATAATTATTATATCCATATGAAAACATGCATTCAGTTCAACATTAAAAGGACTCAGTGTCTGAAAGCTACATGTTTAGTCTCAATTTTAAGACATAACCATTTGTAGTGTTGTTCCTGAGAAATATTCTAGTCTTCACAGTGGTGAGTGACTCAGCTTTTACAACAAGTGAAGTATATGATTATTTACATTTGTGTGTACAAGTATGTCCATGTTGTTTATTCAGGATTAAAATTACTATACATTTTAATAGTTGTATATTCAGAATTAATATGTAAAACAGTAAAACAGCAGTTGATGAGCCCCGGTGCAAGACTTAGATTTGGACACATTGGACTAAACAGTTCACGGTTCAAAATAGGTAGGCATAATCTAGATGTGATTACTGTGGGCAAGAAGAATTACAAGAGTATATTATCCTATATTGTTAGAGATATGTGGAAGAAAGATATGTATTAATTTATTATTATTACATTTTTTGTTAATGTTTTGTAGGCTATATATTAAATATTCTAATCCACACTCCATATCTACCAATTGGTGGCGGTAATGCATCAAATCGACCTCAACCTCCAAGAAGAAGCCCCGGGGGTTAGGTGTAGTAAGTCGGATTCCACCACTAGAGTTCTCCCGGTTCTCCCTCTGGTTCATCCGCTCCGCTCGGCTCTGTTGGCGCTGTCTGTGTTTACCTCCCAGCCCAGCGCTGCTGTACTGTGGCCAGCTGGACACAAACAACCATCCTCAATCTCACCTAGCCCGAACAATACTAATGTAAGCTGCCTCGCTTTTAATCCTTCGAGGATTTCCTGCAGCGCTGTGTGTACGTGACACTGTAGCAAAGGTGAGTTAGATTTTTTTATTATGATGAAAATGGCTCAGTGACAACACGGCGGCTAGCACTGTTAGCTTAGCCGTAGCTGCCTTTTCTATCCCGTGATGGAGGATTGTGAACATGGCGCCCTCCAAAACAAACGATTAGGTGGCTGGCTGTGTTTTGCCGTTTTGTGACTGCGGATAGAGCTTCTGGTAGACCCGAAATACTACTAGTTTGTCGCTTTGTTTGTGAAGCTTGTCTGGGTTCGCTGACAAGTTGGCTAGCTTAGGTTTACCAACCAACCAGCTATGGTGAGCTACAGTTCACTAGCATCGCTAATAGAAATTAACTAACCACGACAGCCTGTCTGCCCGTCAACCATTGAGTTTACGTGCTTTTTCGGGGTTATGTACTGCCATTAAATATATATTCAATGCAAACTGTCTGGTTTGAGGTATTTAGTGCATGTTAAATCAGTAATTCTGTCTCGACACGCGTTGGTTTGGACGTTAGCTTAGCCTGCTACTAGCTAAATTCAGCTTCTTGAATGGCAGTGCCTGTGGCCTTTTACGGCTAACCTCTTTGTTGCCAAATCTACGACTGGTGTTTAGAGTTCCCATATCATGCTAATTTTTTCAGGTTCATTCATGTATTTTGGCTTCCTATTAGAACATGTTTACATACTTTAAAGTTCAGAAACTACATTTTTCTCATACATCTGAATATACCTGTATTCGCGCTCTGTTTTAGCACCTGTCTCTTTAAGCCCAGTCTGCTCTGATTGGTCAGCGTTTCCAGAGTCTCTGCTCTGTCATGTCATTGCAGCCGGGGAATGACTGTAGTGGCACTTTTTACATATATATATTTAGTATTATTGTGCACAACCGTAAGGAAAGTCCTGACAGCCCATTTGGTCCCCTGATATTGTTGTCAGTGTGGTTGCTAGCTGGCTAATAGTGAATGGCAGAGAGTCATGTTAAACATCTTTGGACAGCACTGCATCTTTCAAAACTGTACAGAGCCCCCCAGGTGTCAGCGCAGAGGAAAAAGAGCCGTGTCTAAGTCTGTGCTCACAGTTTGCAAATCTGTGCCCACAGATATATGAACTGTGCCCTTTTTTCCCCCTCACCTGATACCAGGGGGGCTCTGTAAAACTGCAACTGTCGTACTTGATTTAATTGATATCATAACTAAGAGGGATGATGTTTAATGTGGAGTCACGTTTGGAGGAGCTGTCTGGTTTTCTAAAGAGGGAAAACAGAGCTGTGTAGTCTCATTGTTTAGCCTGGGAGACACAAATCCCTCTTAACCTGTGTTGGCTCTCTTCTAATTGGCCCCCGGTGGCGCCCACCTGGCTGCCTAATTGATTGGGGACATTGACGTCGCCTTGTCGTCATGTAGTGTGATCTCTCTGGAGACAGAGGTGCAGGCTGTCAGCGGTGTGTCATGCAGAGGTGACTGTGTTGTTTATATGCCAGCCCGGCAGACGCACATGGAGGAGGGAGAGCAGGAGTGGCCCTGCTGCCGGCTTGGCATCATGCCACAGGTGGCACTCCATTACACCTACTCCACTTGACGCAGAATAGGGGAGCTCACATTACTTTCAGTCACCTTACTTACCTTATTCTCTTTCCTTCTTTCTCCTTCAGCTGTGTTGTGATGCTGTGAAGTCTGCAAAACTACCTGCTTTTAATGTCTAGGTTGATTTCCCGCTCACTGTGGCTCTTTTAACCAAGAGTGCTGTGATGTTTTAAGCCACGATGGTACACAAATGTTGTTCCGCATTACCTAGTTCTGAGTAGTGCTGGGTGGTGTGACCAAAAATTTGGATCCGGGTATTTTTTAGGATTGTGCTGGTTTCACAGTATATCGCAGTATGTTTTTTTGCACGGCTGGGCGTTATTTTAGCTTTATAGTGGTTATTCTACTGCCAGGAGTACATAGAATGTATAAACAAAGCTGTTCGGCAGTGCCATTTTGTAATATGTGCAATTAATGGTGTGAGAAAGTTGTTGTGTGCCATGGTGTTTTGCCCTGTTTAAGAGAGTTGTTATGGGTGATTAATTGTTGTCCTAGAAGTTATAACCATAAGTAAGAAATGTGTGCAGTTAATAGGGGTCCCCTCTTAACACACACACACAGCTTGACCCGACCGTAGCACTCTTAAGTGTCGAACTATTTTATATATTTTGCTCCCTATTGATAGCCTGACGTGGTCATACTCAGATTCTAGTCAGAGTATGAGTCTGATACTGCTCCATTGGGCTGTGATTATGGGGCGTGTTTCAACCGAAACCAGGAAAGAAAACGCCTCTGCACTCAATTGGATAGACCTCCAACCAATCAGAGCAACGCAAATTCAACCCAAGCGCTCTTTGGTGACGTGGTTGATTCCGTTACTGTTGATCATCTGTCCATCAACGTATAAAGCCCGCCCTGACAATCTGATTGGTCCGAACAGCTCTGGTTCGAGCATAGTTGCTCCGCAATTGATCAAGTCCGGACCGAACTTCCAGACCTCAAATGTTGTGGGCGGGGCTAAGTTCGGCTGGCATCCAGGCTACCCTATTGAATTGTTTATAGCTATTAAATTCATATCATACGGGAAATTAAAACTGGTATACCGGTTTAACCGCTTCATAGTGACACTGCACCTCGTGTTTTACCTACCGGAGACAGCATCGTTGCACTCAATGTGGCTAGAATTTGTTCATTTGGCACATCCAGAGTTCATAATCTCTAAAAAAAAAAAAAAAAAAGTATTTTCTTGTATGTAATTATTAGCTTTCAGTACTTTTTCTCCCTAATTTGTATACTTTTGTGAAATTATAAAAGCAAGAAAAATTCAGGCAGAAAAGTGTAGTTCAGTCACATTTAGAGAAGTCCAGATGGTGACAATGAGTGCTTTAGGTGAGCATGACTTAATATTAAATGCACCAGGCTGGTGTTTTTCTGTACTTTAGCCCAGGATCAGATATCGTCTCTACCAGTCTGAAAGGAGCAGAAATATAAAATGCTATGCTTATAGAGATGATTATATCACACATAGTCTCATCTTAAGAAACCTCCACTCCGACCATGACCAAAATGTGAACCACTTCATCTCTAGACAATATATTTTGCTACAACTAAACCCACTGTTTGTGTTGATTTTTAGCTTCATTTGCATTTATTTTTGGGTGAGTTTGCTCATTTGCTGTCAACACCAAATACTGTATGTTTCTTGCATGTTTTTTTTGTTTTTTTTCTTTCACCCAAACCATAGTCAGTTCATACTCCTCATGACAAAAAATGTGAAGATGAACATCCTCTCTCGACATCCTCTCATGCCACAAAGTGCACTAAAGCCAAGCCTCCTTCTCTTTGTATAAAAATGCCCCAAGTGTTATTATGGTTAGCTGTTGGCTGTGATTTATGAAAGTGACATCTTAAGTTTCACGCATGGTTAAGAGGAGGACTGCATAAAATTGGATTTGAGGATGTACGGGGAAGGCCAGGCCTGTGCACCACAGTAAAGAGGCAGCGGGTATTCAGAGCCTTTTTGAAGGTCTAAGACTTTTCCATGTCATATACTCTGACGTTTTCCGAGTATTCATCAGCATCGCAGTATTTGTTTTCATGTCCACATGTCACTGAGGGAACTGAGGACATTTCAGCATAATTCTAAATGTATGCCTGCAGCAAAAAGGTGTTTTGTAGCTTTAGGGGCCATCCACACGGAGACGCTTTTTGTTGCAAACGCACATGTTTTGCATCGTTTGGGCCGATCGTCCAAACGGATCCTGTAAACGCACTGCCTCAAAACGCACTTTTTTGAAACCTGGTCCCAGGGTGAAAAAATTCGAAAACAGCTCCCTTTTGGCTTCTTTTGGACGGCGAAGCCGCATACGTTATTATCAATGATGGCATCGCCACACCCCTCGACCTCTTTTACACCCTCTCTTACCCGCGGCCACTGACACACGCGACTGCGGTGAAGCTAAGCGAGCATATCCCATCTCCGTGGTCAAACCAGCTCACTTCATCTAAATACTTTCTCTGCTCCCTGACACTTCCCTCTGCCGGTCCTGGATTCTACACAAGATATATTGCTAACGTTATGTAGCTAACGTTAAACATCGCTAAAGTAGCTGACCACTCCAGCAGCGACGTAACGTTAACGTTAGCTGCTATGGTTAGCTGTTTATAAAGTGGAAGTAGACAACGTATCAACTAGCTAGCTAATCTGTCTGCTTATCAACTCCTTGAACAGATTATAGTAACTTTTTGCACGGCTTATTGTAGAACGGCTTCCGCAAGAAAAACGTGTAGATTATCAAAAAGACATTGGATCATTGACGTTTGTTTGACTGCCGATGTTAGCTATCAGAGCTAACGTTAGCGCACTGCAATCATGTCCGATGGCAGACAGAATTGCAAAATAAAAAGCAATCCAGCAGCACATTATACATTGTAAACAAAGACGTTTTCTTGCGGCGGCCTTTATAAAATGAGCAGTTGTGAAAGTTATTATAGTCCACGGATGTATTAAGAGAACGTTATAGTCTAGTCATGTTATGATGGGAAGTGGAAGTTAACTATGCTCTTCTTCTCCGTGTTTTGGTGAATTTCTGTAGCAGAAACAGCGCCGCCTATAGGCCTGGAATATGAAGTAGCGTGTTGAGTCATTTACAAATGGATCCGTTTGGACGCAAATATTCTTGAAATGAATCCAGGGAAGACGGGTAAAAAAAGATTGTTTTAGTTTGAGTGACATTACACACCTGAAGACAACAAATATGTCTTGGACTTGTCAGTGCATCAAAGCCACCACACTTTTCCCAAGTACTTTTATTCAAAGAAGTTCAAACTATTGTGATTGCATGTAAACCTAGGCCCAAACATCTCAAGCATATTGTTATTGAGCAGTTTGCTTTAACATACCGTAAAAAAAGGATTCAGTTGTTGCTGAGGAGGTTGCTGAGCTATCTCTTGCACGACAGGAAGATTTAAGGGCCCTCTCTTGCACCCGGCGCAGCGCAAAGCCCAACGCAAGTGTCTTTGCTAGTTTAAGACCGACGCAGTTGTCAATTTCCCGTCCAGCGCCCGCATCGTTTAAATAGCAAATGCACCTGCGCCCATCTGTGCGCCCATGGACGTGCTGGTCTGACAGGGAGGTGTGTTCAGGTGCATTCTGGGCGTATTGCTATCTTGAGGCAGCGGGAAGTGATTGCGCCATTAACAGCAAATTAGTGAAATGCGCCTAGGCTCGTGCACAGCGCGCGCACACTATGCTTGTTACACACACACACACACACACACACACACACACACACACAGGGAAGCACAGCAGCACACAAACATGCAGAAGATTACAAATAAAAATATCACGGTGCAAATCCGCCATCATAATAGCAATGCGCCAAGGTCCAAACGCGCCTGGCTTTTAAAGGGAATGGGAGATGATCCTCTGATTGGTTCATTGCATGTTACGCCCAAAACACACCTCTGATTAATGAAGACACTAAGTACAACCCTTTAGAACCATGTGCCCGGTGCACAGACCCTTTTTTCCACCTGCGCCAGGCGCTTCACACCGTGCACTTAGAGCATTAAAATAGGGCCCCTAAAATGAAACTACTACAACTCGTACTACTATTACTGAAGCTGTTGCTATTATATTAAGGCTTAAACCACAGATGTTCTCATGACTAGAAACGGTACCACTAGTACTTTTTTTTTTTTTTTTTTTTTTTTATAAACTTGTAGTACTGCTGCTATTAGAAACGTAGCCTCTCATAAGTCTGTTTCTTTGTAAGTTGGTACCACAACTCAACTACACTTCAACCTACTTTTAATTCACAGAAAAAAAGAAAAATACATCAGCTGATTTGTTTCTTTTTCTTTTGTTTCCCCACAGTTGAGATGAATAAGGAGGTCATGTCACGCGTGGTGAAGAAGAGGCAGGCGGACCCCAAGGTGGTCCAGTATGTGTGGTCGGCCATCGAGGTCGTCCGCAACCAGAAACAAATTGCAAACATGGACAGGATCTCCAAGTAAGTTAATCACAGACAAGACGTATATGATGACCTGTATCTTACACGGCATGTCTGTACGTTGTCTATAAACGTTTCAAAGGGTCAGTTCATCTGCACGTTGTCTGTTGACCTACAGTTAACACCTGTAAAAGGATACCTTTTTAAGGGTTAGTTCAACTAAATTAAAAAAGCAGTTACCCACTGATCAAGCCATGCAGGTTGCTCTGATTTCATCTGCTAGGATTTTAAAATACGTGTTTCTTAAGTATTATTTAACCAGCCCGATACAGATGAGGTGAATGGGATTTTATTTATACAGTTCACAGCAGTGCAAAGGGACATTTATGGCGTTTTTCCATTACATAGTACCTGCTCGACTCGACTCTCCTCGCCTTTTTTTTTAGTTTTCCTTTACGTCACGGCAGTTTCCTGCGGCGTCTCTATGACGACCAGCCACGCTCGCCTCACACATGAGGCGGTACTAAATCGGCAATGGAAAAAGGAGAACGGGGCACCGCGGCCGAGTAGAGCTGGTACTAGCAGTGGGTCAGCGCCATTAGTCACTGCAAACTGTTGTCACAGTGACTACTTTCACATTTTTGTGGTACAACACAGTGGCAGGAGATACAGAAACGAGTGAGAGGGGTAAAAGACTTACGAGATGTTTTAACGTTTGAGTAAATGGCGTGCGTCTAGGCCCACTTATCCACGATGATGTACATTTATGAGTATTAGAGGTGAAAATGCAATGTCCTTTTTATGAGGAACTTTGTTTGGAAGGATGTTTTACCTCTAAAAAAACCGTTTCATGGTTTTTGGCTGCTTAGATGTCCTTAAGCAAGGTATTCCCTAACGGCTCCCTATTTAAAGAGTTTCAGGTTTTTCAAATCAGCACGGTGATGACCGGAGGGGAGAAAAACGGCTCCACACACACAGACATGCCATTACTTGAACCTACTATATGTCGACATGTTGTTTTACAGGAATCATTTCCCAGGCTTTTTGTGCTATTATGCAGGGTGACTTGTGTCTGCAGATCTTTGAAGAATTACTTTTTTTTACCTTGAAATGAAATATCTATACTTGTGTTCATAAAGGTTGCTGAATAACTCACAAATACATTTAGTTTTTTTTTAAACTATTGGTACAGTTTTAACATAATCAATAGATCATTTATCATTCGTTTCTAAAATGACAGGAAGTATTGAAAACGTGCTATCACAGTTTACAATGATATAATATGGAGAAAAGCATGAATGTTTGAGAAGCTGCAATCCCGTCATCTTTGCTTGATAAATAACTTGATATATTTGGGTTTTGGACTGTTGGTTGGCTGCATTTAACGGAAGAAATTGGTAAAAACTCACATTGGCAATGCTGGAACTAGAGAACGTTTGCTATCATTGGACTAGAGATTAAGCAATCAGTAAAATAGTTGCTGATACATTTTTCTGTCGAATAACTTATCTATTAAGCCACTAATTGTCAAGCATTGTTGTTAATGTGCGTGTGTATTGGCGCAAAGGCAAGGCATTGATGTTCTGTTGAGCCCTGTTTGCATTCAATGCCATACCAGGCTGCGATCAATTGTAGTGACAGCTGTTGGACTTTTGACATTCTCCAGCTGTTATTCACTCATTGCCATTCTTGCCATCAAGTCAGCCCCCCCCCCCTGTATTGCAGAGCAGGTTGGGTTCAGTCTGCTTCAAACATTATTTCATCTGTGGAGTGAATCTCACGTTGTTCAAACATTGCAAACTGGCGACCAATCATCCGCGGCAGACCTCACTGATCAGTCGGCGGACGGGCTAAATGAAACACTTAGCACATCTCATACACGGCGAGTTGGCGAGCACCTTTGGAGCTGGCTGCCTGCCAGATCAATACCCCCGGCGGCGGGCGGCTGTTGTCATGGCAACAGTCGGCAGCGGCATGCGACGGATATCCCCCAGCTCTCCAGCACAGCCACCCCTCCCCACTCCCACACACCTACACCAGTCACACTGTGGCTTCATTTCACCAAACTTGCTTTGTGGCTAAGATGGGGATGACTTTGGT